>NW_010232396.1:389-16027 GCF_000690775.1 Eurypyga helias | reverse complement strand
TGGGGTGTCAGAGAAACGCAAAACCCGTCCCATTAAGCACCGTTTTACCAGTCACAGCTGTTTGCACCCCGCAGGCATCTGCGCTTCTCATAAAAACACAACCCGGCCAGCCAGGCGCAGGCATGTTGGAAAACTTAAGCGCAAGGGCAGCCTCATCCCACGTGTCTGCCTCACAGCTGGGACAAAGGTGTAGTCCGGACCTACCGACCCAGCACATAAGACCACTCATTTATACGAAAAAGCAGTTACCTGTGTTCTTTTTAAGTGCAGGGTGGGCTCTGCCCTTGTTGCTCAGGTAGAAAACTGAGGCCACAAGAAGCGAAGACGTTTGCCCCAGGTTAATGGCAGAGTCAAGGGCAGAAAGCACAAAAGCTCACTCATGGTTTCCCAGACCTGAGAAAGCCACTGTGGTTCCACCTCGAGGCTTTGGGCAGGTGTTCTCTTTATTTCCCTGGCTGTAAAACACAGATCGGGTCAAAACGTACTCCTTATGCTCTGGTTGCTTTATACTGCGCTGGTGAGCCCAACCGATGCTAAGCCTGACGTAGCCAGATTTCTGACTGCTCTCCCTCCTGGGGCAACAGAAACGGCTGGAGCGTGCTGCCGAATCATTCTAATACATGCCCAAAGTGAGGAGATACAAGAGTTCCAGGAGACTGTGGGACAGGGCAGCAGAGAAGGATGTTGGGAAAAAAACACAGAAAATCCCTCAAACCCAGATTTTCTCTTTTGTGCAGAGTTCTGTTTCCAGTTCTGAGGTCTCTGCAGGCATCATTGTACCCACAACACAATGGGCTGGGGGTGTGGATGCAGCACCTGCTTATCTTGTGGTGGTACCCTCTGAACTAGCCATAATTCCTTGCACCGCAGCGAGAGCTTGTTTGACCAGGGCACAGCCTGCAGTGGCTGTACAAATCATACCTTTGCTCCCCCTTTTCCCTCAAAGCAACCAGTAGACTTTGCATGCCTCATCCTTTACCCTGGCCTGGTTATTCTCAGCTGATCGTTAACAAACAGATTCAGAGTCCTTTTATTGTTGGTGTGACTCAAAGACTGAAAAGGTGGATCAAACACACCTTTTTTTATGAAAGCCCTGCTGCTTTCTTGAAGACAGTGAAATTGCTGCTCGAGCGATTCAGGACTTGATGACAATCTTCATGGGTGTAATGACCGCCTCTTCACAGGCCACATGTGAGAAACGTTTGGGCCTGTGCTAGTGGTGTGTGTAATCCTGGCTGCTTCTAGCTCTCCAAGGATGCCATGGTGCTAGATTTGATGTGCATCAGACGTTCCACTGTGCCGTGCATCCTGCGCTGGAGAATTTCCATGGTGCATTTCCATGACTCACTCTTCATGCCAGCTGAATCATCTGTGACACTACTGTTTGTTTTCTTGCCATGGTGCAGAAACATCCTCTTTTTCCCCCTCTCTGTGGAACAGTTCTGACAGCAGCCCTTGCAAAACAATACAAATGGGCAAAAAGATCCAGAAACTGAGGTTTCATGTGGCGGTGTCCTTCTTTCTGCTTTTTGCATGCTGTTTTGCCTGCTGAATATTAGCTCCAGAGGATTTTGCTATAACTCCATTTTGCAAACACCCACTCGGTATTAGGCCTTACCGACACTCGACTGTTTTCCAAGTTTGGAACTAGTTGGGGATGTACTTGCCTCTGAGCATGGTTTGTATCTGCACAGTAATACATGTTTCGTAACCATGGTAGCTCACAGTGACTCATGCTGCCAGAGGCCTGGGCCCAAGTTAGCAGAAGCCTTTTTATCCCCCCTCTGTAACTAGCTCCATGCACTGTTTTGCTGGATTTTCTCCTCACAACTGCATAACTCACCCAGCACATTCACATTCCTCTGGCTCTGTCCTGGGGACAACCCTGGGACATGCTGCTCTGCCTAACACTAGTTTCACCCCGGTGCCTGTATTTGCTGGAAGCACAGCGCCATTGCCACCAGTGTTTCCCACGAAGGCTCTGATCCGAGATGGTTACCCAGAGCGGTTAACAAAGGTGCCGCACAGAGTGAGCAAACCTGTGGGTTTGTGGTTGACGCAGAGGTGCTGTGTGCGTACAACACAAGAAACCAGAGCAGAAGATAGCCATGGCCTGAAGAGGACTCCCCTGACAGACCTGGTCTGAAGCTTGCTGTTGCCTTCAAGAGGCTTTTGGGCAACATAAACAGGGCTCCTACAGATCCCCAATATATAGCAGGATCTACTCCTGCCATACTCTTGTATCCAGCCCTGGCTAGTACAGGGTAAAAACCTGCTGTTCTACCATGCAGGAGTATATCCTCTTACAACACGTTGCTAGCGGACTTGTGGAGAAAAATAATGATTTGCCAACAGTAGATTCAACACAGTGGCTTGATAGTGAGGAAAGAGGTTTCTTAACAAAGGCAGATTGAGTCTTGTGTAAAGTGCTTGTGTGGGTATGGTGATTCCTGACCTTGTGAGTGGAAGGGGGAACGCAGACATGTCAAAGTTTCCAAATACAGTAACTCAAAATCCCTGCATTTTCCCTTCAATCAAGACCCGCCTTCTTTTCACCTTGGGACTTCAACAAAAGCAGGACAGAAAATCTTGGATTCAAAACAATCCAAGAGGAAGAAAAAAAAGCATTAGCAACAGCAAATTCAGGAAGGAGTTTCAATTCTTGCATTGAGAAACAGCAGAGACATCATTCTTTTTTTCCTTATGATCATTGAGCCTGTCTCCTTGCAACTGGAAGTGTTTAAAAGATCCCTGTTATTTCAGTGTATTTATTGATACACTTCGGCACTTGAAAGCTTTGCCTCTAGAAGTCTCACTTGCAGTCACCTTTTCAATCTATTATTGGCAAGTTGAAAATGTAGGGTAGAGCATGAAACACTCGCTGACGTCTAGCAGGGAAACTCAGCTATTGCAGCTGTTCTCGGGTCTGAGAAACACTGAATAACATCAGTTAATACTTTGAGGACAGTAAACACAGATCCCTATCAAATCATCTTGTAGACAGTACAAGGTGTACTTGCAAACCAGAATGCACTGTAAGGCTGCATTGTTACGTACATGATCAAGATAACATGCTGTTTGTTTTGTTCGTGCAGAGGAGAGATGAATCAGCAAACACAATGCAATACACGTGTATGCATGTACATTATATAAGACCAGCCAGACTCAAACTCTGGCTACTGGCCCTCGGCAATCCTTGCCTGCCTTACAGCATGGCAGAAATGTGCAGCTCTGCAGCCAGCTGCAGGTAAAGCATCCCAAGAGGTAGCTCTGGTCTTCGGGTTATACATATGATTAATGCACATTAATCTCCCCGAAGGCACAATGGCAAGCAGGGAACACCATTTACCTGATCAGATACCAGAATGGAGCCACCAGACAGGGGTGACACCCAGCCCAGTGAGTCACCAGAAAGGCTCTCTGGCTCTTAGTCAGGGACTGCTGCGCAGGGCACTCCTTACAAGCTTTCATCCTAAATAGGTAGAGAAAGACTGAACAGGAGAAGTAGCACTCTGAGGAATGAGAAGCAAAGCAAAAGCTCTTAAAATCGTAGAGAAACAGGCTTTCTGAAAAAAGAGGAAAGACCCCCAGGTAGTGATGAGAATATAGATGTGCTTTCTTATTTTGCAGAAAGCTGGCTTTACACATCTCAACCCCACTGCATAATGACAGTTTGGTTATTTTGAGCAATCTCCCATCCTCCTACATATTCAAGTGTTCCTGTCAGAACTGGTCAAAATGTTTTAACTGATTTCCCCCCTCCCCCTAAGAAATGTCTTTTCATGCAAAACAAACATTGTGACAGAAAGGGTAATTTTGTTCAGGATGATTCACAATGTAAACAAAGAGTCCAGTGAGAAATATCGGCATATCTGATTTCATCTTTGTTATGACAAAAATATGAAGTTTGTCTAACCTTATTTTCTGCAGAGAAAGAGCAAGAAGAACAATAAGAAGGAAAGTGCTTTTTCCCTCTGACCCAATCTCAGAGTTATTTCTCTCAATTGGAATTTTTTCATCCAGCTCAGCCATGCAGTAATGTTTTTCTCCACGCATTTTTTTTTTTTGAAGGAATCAGATCCAATAGCTTAGCTGCCAACTACAGACACAAGAGCTCTTCCCTGACCTCATTATCACGAGGAAAGGGATAACATTATCCTCCCGCTCTCATTGGGAGCAGCTCCATCCAGCCACGCTGCACCCCTACTTGCTCTTGCAGGCTGTGAGTCCCAGCAAGAGGCCTCCCAGAAGAAACGGGAAAACCTGAACATCTGGAGCAATTTGCATGATGCAGAGGTGAAGTTGTGGATGATGCCATCAGGAGTAGACGGCAGGTGGCACCCATGGATTAGCACAGGGTTTGCTGGGGTGAGCACAAGCCTGGCTGGGTAGTGCCTGCAGCGAGGGTTTAGCTTCATCGCCTTGAAGAGGTAGAAGGGGAGGGAAATGGGCTCTTTCGATTGCATGCAGCGACATCTCTGTGTCCTGTGTGGGGTGGCCTGGGGCGATTTATTACTCAGGCTATTCCCATCACATTTTGTTAGCCTGGGAACCAGACTCAGCTTTGGTCAAGGGGCACCCACAGCAGCACAGCAAGGGCACTGCTCCCCAAGGGATGGGAAGCAAGCAGAATGCCATGGCAGGCAGGGAAGGACCAGCCCCAGTGTACCTGAATGAGGAGAGCAGGAGGCAGCCAGGAGTCCCAGTCATCAGGCATGTTCACAGCAGTAAGTTAGGCTTACAATTCAATCTACAGGTCAGGAGCAATCCTGGTGAGGGCAACCAGAGCCAGACACAGACGGTTGATCACCAGGCAGGTCCAAGGTGACAAAACAGACCTGAGCTCAAGCTAGGAAATCAGTCTAGATCAAGATTCAGATCAATAGGGCCCATAATTAGGTATGGGCATAGCTGAGACTGAACTAGAAACCAGCACCCCAAGGACATAGCTCAAACAAGAGTTAAGGCTCTGAGCTGAGTTTAAATGGGCTCCCAAGCCCATGGGCAGGTGTGGGTGGGAATCTCAGGTGGGGCTGCTCAGCGCTGTTAGTGCCCCCAGAACTTGACAGCCAGCCTGCAGGCATAGGTTGCTTAAGGGGTAGAAAAGCTTGTGCCATCCCCAAAGCTTTGCATACCATTTTTTTGCATCGAGGGACACTTTAGTGACCTCCTTGTCAGGTCTGTGTTTGGCTGTGCCACCCCATCTCTCTGCTCTTTCCTCCTGGGCTTATGGTTCCCAGTGCCAGTTTACCCCTCGATGTGCATCTCTTTGTAAAACAGTCCTCATGTCTGGGCATTGCTGCAGGGGTGCTCAAGCCTGGTTTGGGGGGACTGGAGGCAGCCCAGTGACCCAAACGTCGATGACAGCTGTGCTATCATGGCTTCGCATCGACTGCAGCCCTCTCGCTGCCTCCCCCGGGTCCCAGCCGCACGCAGCCAACCAGGCAGAAATGCCAATACGTTTGACTAAACGCTGATGATTAAAATGAAATGAAGACGATCAAGCTTGGACCATTGCGGGGACAACAGCGGGAACAGCCCAGCCAGGAGTTCACTACCGAGCTGACAAACAGTCTGTGGTGGCCCAGATCACTTGTGACGGTGGGCAGTGGGGGACCACACGCATCGCATGTGCTGGTTATCGTGTCATACATGACATTTATTTTCAGCATCCCCTACGAGTCAGCCTTTAGCAGCTAAATCAAAATTAAAGGTATTAGCCTGTCTTTACAATATGGTAAATGATACAATTAGCTCAGGGCAACCTATTTTCCTAATCCTGTGTGATGCAGGTCAGATTAGACATATCCTTGTCTTAATGGCTCTCTCAGCTTCGTCTGGTCCGGCTTTCCCAGATGGGGCTGTGTGTGCTGGCCTGGGGCATATTTATTTTAGCCAGTGAGGCAACAGTTTAATAAAAGTGATTCAATGAAACCTGAGGCTCCCTTCTCCCTTGAGAGCGTGACACCTAAAATAAATACCAGTCATGAGAAAGAATTGGGTCCAGCCATGAGGGCACTAATAGGTTTTAATGGCCTTCAGCAGCCTCACATAGGACCCCCACCCACACACCCTCTGCCCATCACTTCAGGAGTCCCATATAAGCTCAGAGCCAAGTAAGTGATCTTGGTTTGAGCTGGAGTGTAGGTAGGTCTGTCTTGGCTTGGGCTCTTAATCCTTTCTGGGATGGGATGTAGAGATCTCTTGTAGGTAGCCCTATCTTCAATCTTGCTGCTTTTGGATGGACCCCCAACACAGGCATCTCCCCTGGGGCTTCTTTGGTCCTGCAGCGAGATCCCTACCTGCGCTGTGGTCACCTTTGTCTCTTGTTTCAGTCTCACTGCTGTTGCTCACTAGCACTTGGGGAAGGTAGTGGCTCTGTTGTTATTCAAAGGCCAGCTTTTCTTCCACATGGATACCCTTTGGTGTGAGGTCTGGGGGGCCATCAGTAGCCTCAACCCTTGTGCCTGAGACAGGAGCTATTTGTTGAACTTAACCTTTTGCCTGAGCAATGAGGAGGAATGTGCTGGTGGCTGAAATGGGGGTTTGTATGTCCCCTCCTAACAGGCAGATGGGACATGGCAGGTCTGTCTCTTGGTCTGCTAGCTATGCCCTCCAATATAACTGCTCATGGATGCCCTGTGTGCTGCAAGGGGCCCATTGTGCCCCTTTCCCAGGAGGTGGGAGCTTGGGTTCCCCATCCTAGCAAGCATGGGCTTGCCTGGTGAGACTCTAAGGCATCACTGGGGCAATGAAAATTAGTATTTTCATCATCCGTTTGGCTGCTTCTCCCTGGGAGCTGGAAAATAGGAATGGTGTACGAGCAGCTGAAAACATTCCAGAAATTTGTGCGATACACAGTCCAGATCCAGAAACCTCCTCCCAGGTGACCAGGGGGTAGCTAAAGTCCCTGAGTGAACTGGAATAAAGTATCTGTTTATTACCCTCAAGAATTGGATTCAGAGCTGGGGCTGTGGTGGTCAGTGCCATGCCCTACTAAGGCCTGGAAATGAGATAAAAGGAGAGAATCAGAGGCTCCTCAGGAATTTTTAGGCTGTGTTTATAGAGGATATTGTTTGGGCTTCAGACATTTTGCACCTTTGAGAAAAAAAAGCTACTGAGGAAGCTGTGGCGGAGAGGGATGGGAAAAACTTGTGGATGCAAATGCAAAAAGAAAAGCAATTTCTGGGCAGAATAATTTTTTGTCAATAGGAAAAGAATGAACAATAGGGAATAGGAGTGAGCGACCATGGGGTCAGCTGAATATCTTCAGTATCTCACCTACAAAAGCTTGGAGGAGTGTCAGTAGGGGAGGTTTAATTGATGGCAAACATTATGTCTGGTACAGAATTAGAGATGCTCCAGACTGAGCAGGGAGGACTTTTATAGCAGTGAACAGATGAGCATCGTGAAAGATGGCTATGATTCTTTGGGCATTTCTGGGTTAGATTGCAGTAGAATTGCAGCAAAAAGCAATTTTGCTTTAATCAACTATATAACAAAGCCCCAACATAGTAAAGAGCAGAAGTCATCAGAAGATAGGAAATTGTCAGCATTGCTGGAGCTGAAAGATAAGATTGTACTCCCTACAGCTACACTAGGAGAAGATAAATTATCCATAGGGGCAATTCAGAAAGAAAATAATGTACAATTAAAGTTGTTTGAATTACAGTTTTAGGGAAGCATGGACAGAGCAAAAAGCCATTTTCAGTGGAAAGTCTGAAACCTCCTTCCCATGTGCTTTTAGAAAGCAGAACTTGTTTGGGGAAAAAAAAATCATAAACTGGGCAGAGCACCCCCTAAAGAAGAGCAAAGGATGTGTTAAAAGGGACCTTGCAGAGAGATGCTGAGCCTGGGGGATGTATGCATGGAGAGTGAACTGGCTCTGAGCTTGCCAGGAGCAAGAGGCAAGCTGGGAAAGACTGAAGAGTGGCAGGAAGGCTGGAAATTTCATCTCCGGAGGTCTTTGCCAGCAGTCCTGACTGGTTTGCCTCTCACAGCCTGTGGTTGGGTGGGTGGCGGAGGGGGATGGCTGTGCTCCGGCAAGGCTGGAGTGCTAGTAGCATAGATGGGTGCCTGTGCAGCTGTGACCAGGAGCATCTCTTCACCTTCCATCCCCTCTCCAGGGTCCAGCACACAGCATTGTACCCTTGTGATGCTGGTAGGCTTTGGGAATGGTTTCCAAACTTCACATAAACCTCTGTCCTCAGGCCATGTGGTCTCCAGAAAAAGCAGATGAGGAGGGTGCAGAGGTATGTG
Source organism: Eurypyga helias (assembly GCF_000690775.1). Classification (NCBI taxonomy): domain Eukaryota; kingdom Metazoa; phylum Chordata; class Aves; order Eurypygiformes; family Eurypygidae; genus Eurypyga; species Eurypyga helias. The sequence goes on along the minus strand of NW_010232396.1, from coordinate 7,768 downwards.
GTTATTTCAGGTTTCTGCTGACATCTGCCCTTCTTTGGGCTCAATTTGAGTACAGTGCAAACAAACCACAAACTAAAGGTTAAAAAAAAAAAAAAAAGCCCTGCTAGAGAAGTGTGTTTGCATGAGCTTAAATAACTGTCCTGCAGCCACCAGCATGGGGCTTTGCTGGGGTCGAGGAGGCTGGGCAGGACCTATGGCTATATTCTCAGGGGGGGCTTTGCTGTGAGACAAAATCCATGGTGTAAACCTCCCACAAGGCTCCCCAGCCTGTCAAGCTGCTGCAAAAGCACAAGGGAACGAACAGCTCATCTTCAGTTTGTTGTGACAATGTCTTTGCCTGGCTTCGTGAGTGGGAATCTCCTTGTGGGCCTGTTCCTCAACAGGCAGCAGGATATTGGGAAGAAAGTTGGTGTATCCCGTGCTGCAAGATCCTTTAAAAAGCTGACGGTTCTTCTTGTCATTCCACCTGTCGAGGGGGCCCAGGTCCAAACAGATGGTGGTGGGAAGGACTGTGATGGGGATAATGGTGCGAACGTGGCATCTTGTGCATGATACATTTGATATGTTGCCATGGGACAGCTGCAATTTATAAGCTTAAAGCATCAGCCGCAGACAAGCTTCATGGTGGCTTCTGCAGTTGCCGTATTGCCTTCCTCACTGGCAGCTGCCTCGGAGAAGGAGGAGAATGAGGAGGATGGTGCTGAGATGGAGGAGCTGCTTTAGGAAGGGCTTTTCTTGGAAAAAGCTCTGTTCTGTGCAGCACAGGGTGGGCTCCAAAAATGTGTGGGTGAGTCTGGAAGTGTGGTGCACTAGAGCTTGTCTTTCTGAATCAGCTGCTCTGGGAGCAGCAGCGTGGGGGTTATTCCCTCTCAAGGCTTCATTTTCCTTTGCACCATCCCTTTCCCACCACTGTAATAATTCCTTCTTGCCCGTGACCTCTCAGGGCCACTATGGCACGGATTATGGCTAGGATGGAGCAGCTGATGGGCAGCCAGGATGTGTGCTGCAATGCCAGCTGACACCACATGTTGCATGTGTGGCTCTGACTCCCTCTTCTGCCAAATTTCTACACAAGCTGGTAGGAACCAAACTACCCATTAGGCTTCAACCTCATTTCAGACTTAGAAAAAGTTTGCTAGTGCATTCCTGGGGAGAAGAGGGACAGCCAGCAATATGATCAGCACTTAGTTTCCCTAGGAAACTGGGCTTAAAAGGGGTATTTGGCATGTCTAAAAGCATGGACTCTAATGGCATTGTGATCCCTTTACTTTAGAGGTGCTGCTGTGCTGTGGAGGCTTCTGCTGGAGCAGTGGGGATGCAGCGTCAGGGCTGTGTGTCTGTCTGCAGACAGACAGCAGGCTCTGCCTTAGGAGCTGGCACAGCAAATGGTGAGCCATGACCAGAAGGTGGAAGCTGCCAAGCAAGCCCTGCTGTCCATGGCTCTGCCAGGTCCTGCACAGTCTCTAGTGGGCATCTCCCAGGCAGAAGCCCAGGTCCAAAGAGTATTAGGATGTAATGCAGCTTCAGACTCCCCACTCCTTACTTCAAGTCAGCCCTATGGATGATTAAGGTTATATTATATTTTTGGGGGAATAGCTTTGTATTAGCTCAGTCACACCCTGCTGTAAGGCTTGGCCACCTTCACATAGCTTTAAAATCATAAATGGAAGTGTTGTATCAATGATTTTGAGTTCGCATTAAGTTTGTGCAGCTTTTAGGTGAACCTGGTGTTTGTGCACATACAAATTGAGCAGCACGTGTCCTTTGTAGCTTATCTTACGTGTTAGCAGGTTGAGTACCCAATGGTCCAGGTATGGTTTGTTCTTCACTGATCTTTTGAAGTTCTGCCTGGCTGGGCTGTGGTGTCATCACTTTCATTGGGACGTGGTGATCCTGTCCTGCAGTGCTGCAGCTCCACTTTGGCACTGCCCAGATATTTATTCTGCTTGATTTCCCTTGCATGTGCACTTGAGGTTGGCTGTGCTGTTGCTGCTGTGCTGCCTACATGGAGTTTGCTTATTGTTGCAATGTGGTTTTTGGTGTTGATTGAAGAAAACACCTTAAGGAAAGGCTTCAGAGATAAAACTTTTTTTCAAGTAATGAATTGATGAAAGCCATAGTGAAAGTAATCTTGCAGAGGTGTTACTAGGAAAAAGAAAAGCCATGTGACTTTTCTCTGATAAGAAAATACCTTACTAATATTTACAGATAGCTAGCCTGCTCTGAACTGAATTAATTTCCTGAGAGATCAAAATGCAGTACATGCTTTGTAACTGAACCAGCTCCTGTCTGCTTTTCTTTGAACAGGCAATTTGTCTGGTGCAGTTGGGAGACAGAGCCCACGACGCAGCGATGATGGGTCCGGGGACACTGGGTAAATGTGCTTGCTAGGCTTGAGGGCAAGCAGGACATGTGGCGGTGTTTGGAAAGCTGCATCTGGTTGCTGTCATCGGAAAGCAATGAAACCATGTGGTTTATTGGGAGTATCTAACAGGGAAGAGGAGGAAGTGTATGGATGTGACCTTTGAGACATCCCTGCTGTGAAATTCCGCTCACCTCTGTGATGTGAAATTTGAGAGGGAGCTGCCAGCACTGTGGGACTGTCAATCCATGTGAAGGTGGACTCTGCAGCCCCTCATTCCTGCCCCCACCTCTGGCTCCATCTACATGAAAGAGGATGCATGGCAGGACCAGAGCTGGGGTGTCCAGTGGTCCCAGGCACTTGCAGGACAGGGAGATGCCTTTTGCAAAGCTGTTGGTGCTGGACTTGGGGAATTTCTCTGCCCTCGTGTTTTGCTGCTGTGGTGTTTCTGCCTGCTGTCTTCTGGGCTGGCACCCACAGCCTGACTGGAGGATGATGAGGAGGGACAGGCCCTACCTATCCTGCTATGAGGGTGGCTCGAGGACAGATGAAGGCTCTGGCAACATGTGGAGCTGAGTGTAGAGGGGCGGTGTATTTGGGGGAGCAGTTCTACTATTTCTCAGATTTCAGAAAAATACCCAAAACATTTTTTCTTCACACTGTCTGTGCTGGGTGTTTGGTGATGATGAGTCCCAGCCTCCCTTAGACCAGCGGGGCTGCTGGAGAGCAGAGGTGGTGGCTGCAGGAGAGGTTCTTCATGCTGTAGATGCTGATGGCTGCAAGGCTGGGTGGAAAGGCTGGGAGATGCCTGGGAGGGATGATGTGAAAATGAAGCAGGAGGTAAGGAGGAAGCAAAAAGCCTTGTTTTCCATGTCTGGGGAAGGGAAGTCCTCTCCAAGAGCCTGGTGTGCAGCTTAGCCTAACAGCTTGCTCTTCATCCCTGTGTGCCTCAAAGGCAACACAGCTGAAACAAAGAGGAGCCATTTCATCCTGCAGTGTCTGCTCCAAGGCAGGCTGCAGAAAAACCTCTGCAAATGGGGCAGCCTCATCTCCCTGCACATGAGAGCTCCCAGGTGAAGGAGGAGGCAGGGAGTGATGTGGTTTCAGAGTGTTGATGGCAGACAGACATCTCTGGAGCCTGGATCCAGGCAAAAATCCCTTTATGTGCTCTGGCTGTGCTCTGGGGAATGGCTGGTCCCACCAAGGATCTTGCTTGAGCTGTGCCTGGCAGAGCCGAGGCAGGGTCTAGTGAAGGGATGCGGTGCAAGGCTTGCTTCTACCACTGTTCTGAATTTAATACCATATTAAAAAATAAATACCTTTGGGTCTATGACTGGGAAGGCTGCGTGGGCTTGGCTGACGTGTTGGCAGGGCTCTCCTGACATGGGCTTTCCTAAGCATTTTCTGGGAAGTGCAGACCCCCATGTCATGGGATAACCCTGTGCTCACCCTCCCTTGTTACCCCTTGCAGATGCTGCAGGGTAATTTCACAACAGTTTGGGCAAAACTAAATAAAGGTTGCTGCAGTGCTGGCCCTTTCATCACTCCCCAGTGCATGCTCCCACCCCTTCCCTTGCGCTGGTGTGAATTTGGGGTGCTAATCCCACTAATTTATCAAATAAATATAGCTAGTGTTCAGCAAGATTGGTTCACCTGTGGTTGTAGGAACACCAGCACTGGCAACCCAGACCTCTAGCACCTTTGGCTATTGCCATCCTGGGTCCCATCTGGAGTTTAGGACAGATAAAGACTCTCCTGAATTTAGAGGGGAGCCATTTTTGATAGCTGGTCTGAACGGAAGGACAAACCAAGGCTTGAAGCCCCCATTTTGAGCATCTGGTGATGGGAACCTGCTGGGCCTGTGCTTGAAAAGTAGAGAGGAAAGGGCTGGTGGGTACCTGGGTGCCACACAGGAGCAGGATCAGGGCTTGGCCAGATGTCCAGCCACATCTGGGAGCTCATCCCAGTTTTGTTAGCATGCCACTCTGATTCTGCATCTGGAGTCCATTGCTGGGCTCTCTGCTTATGAATGACCCTTGTGTGCTGCAAAAGTACTGAGCTCTCTTCAAAGCAGCATCTTGCCACATGCACAGACCTAAAACATCTGCACTTGGCCGGTGGCAAGTGACTCACTGTGCCCAGCCCTGACCCTGCATCTCGTGACGGCCACATCCACAGCATTTCAGCTCTGTTCCTCCTGAGTGAGCAGGATTGAAGTTACCCAGATGCAGCCTCATCAAAAAAGGCTTGGGAGCCCCATGTTAATGTTGTGGTGTGTGTCTGCTCCCCGGACTGGCTTGCTGCTCTGTCTTGTGGGTCCAAGCAGCTTCAAAACATAATTCTTTTCAAAACCTCATCCCGGCTCCCCCACATCCTTTGGTTTGTAACACTGTGATGTTCCTTGGACTCATTGGAGGCTGCAGCCACTTTCCGTATGTCCAGGGATCCTGCAGTAGAGCAGCCGCAGCCACTCACCCATGGAGATAACGCAGTAACCCACTGTGTGGATCTGGCTGATGCTCGGTTCTAAAGTACTCCAAAATGGATGATCTGGGTAGCTTTTGGGGGATGGAAATCTGCACGTAGCCAAGGTGGGATTTGCCCTCCACTCCTCTGCCTTGTACTGAATAGATTATGATGATGCTGTGTGCCAGATGCCCTGTGACAGAAGGAAATACAGGAGATCCTCCTGGGCATTGCATATTTGATTTCTACATCGTGAGCAGCTGGAAACTGCTGGTGCTGTGCAGTATTTCTGATCTGTTGATGGGAAAGAGAAGCAGCCATGTGAGCCCCCCTGGGATGCACAGGGCTGACCTGAATGCTGCAGACACCTTCTTGGGAGGCTCTGGATTTGCCCCAGCACCTCCTCTCTGGCTATCAATCCTCTCCCTGATAAAATTCTGTCTGAGCATGAAATTAAACTTGCAAATTGTAGCCCTTTTCTTTGCCTTTCTGTATATTTTTTTGGTCACCTTCATTATTATGCACATTTCTTACGCACATACCTTAGGTACTGCAGGGTTTGAGGAAGAAAAATTAGCCAAAAATAATTATTTGAGATGGAGAATATCCACTATTTAAATTCCTCCCCGGAAGCCTTTTCATTGTTAATTATGAGCAGACTTGCAAGCACCATGGATTTTAAGTTTAGCTAGTTTTGATGTTGAAAGATCTGCCTTTGTTTCCAAGCTCCTTAGTTTTCACTTTTTTGGTGTGTGTTTGTATTTAATGCTAAGAAAGCTCCTGGTGCTCAGATGCTCACTTTGTATCTTCAAAGACTAACAGGAGTGCAGTTGCGCTTGCAGTTAAGCTATCAAAGCTGTGATGCTGCTTTTATGTGAACTGTTGGGAGAAGGGACAAAGTGATGAAGAAGTGATGGTGTGAAGCCCTGCCCTGGGCAAGGCTGGGAGTTTGTCGTTTTTCTTTTGTGAGTCTATGAAACCCTTGGGGTCTACCTGCATGTTTTTGGGGTTGCTGTGCTTTGATGCTGGAAATGCCCACGGACCCATTGCTGATGTGGCCGGGAGAGGGAATCGGCTCATGCAGAAGGTCCCTGCAACTCACTCATGTGAGCATCAGGGGCTGATGGTTGGATCATCTCTATCAGCCCCCCAAAGAAGGATGGGGACAGTGTGCCAAGAGAGCTCACATGGCCCATGTCTGCTCTGCAGGAGCTCCTCATCCGGAGCCAGCACTGTCTGGAATCACGCAGCTGCTCTGCACATCCAGCACTACCCACGCTGGGCTGGGCACGGAAAGAGAAATCCTCCTGATTTGCAGGGCACATCTGTGAATTCAGCGCAGGGCTCCTGATGTAGTCGCAGACTTTTGAAATATATTGCCTTCATCCTTTCTCATTCTTGCTGCTTCACCCACAGTGCCTGGGTCAAGGCATGCAGCCTTATTACCAGCTCTGTCGCTGCAAAATCCTTCCCTGCCTGCAAGGGTAAAAAAAAATATCAAATGGTTTTAAATATAGCACATTTCAGGTTATTTTTATTTGCCTTTCAGTTTTAAGCTTTCCAGGTTTGGTTGTTCCAGCTTTCCTATGTAATCAGAAGGGTGAGGAGCTTCCTTTCTCTGGAGCAATGAAAGACCCAAACCTCCCACATGGGCACCTGGCTCCGGGGGACTGTGGCCTCTGCTGCCAGAGCCTTGGTGACATGATGAGAGCTGCCTCCCCCCCGCCAAGAGGGGCCACCTATGAAAACACAGCTTAAAAACAAGAAGCCGCTTCCTTTGGGGAAACATCTGTTGTGTGTGCATGTGCTGCTGAAAAATTGCCCTTGCAAAGAGCCTAGCTCCTTCCCAGTGCCCTGCTCTTCCTCCTCGTCTTCCTCCTTTCCTGCTGTGCTCCATTCCCCGGTCTGGATCCCGATGCATCCCCCCCATGCGTGCTGGGGAGCGGCGCTGGGTGCCGGCCAGCCCGAGGCTGTGTAAAAGGAGTCATTGTGTGTGGGAGCGTGGGCGGAAGGTCTGCGTGCTCCAGCCAAAAGCAACTCGATGGGTTGTGGGAGCGATGGCAGTGTCCCCCCCTTGAGCCCAGCCAGGCTGTACCCCCAGAAAAACAAATTCCAAAAGGTGGTGAGATGGGTTTTCCGAGGAAACTGCAGTCCCTTTGGGTGGCTGATGCAGGAAGGAGGATGCCCCAACGCCTCTCGTCTTGGTCTTCTAGATGGGGGACCCTCACAGGTATCCCCTTTCAGCACTGCAACTCCCAACTGTCTGGGGGTCTGTCCTCTCTAGCCCCCAGCAGCATCTTCTACCTAGCACAGCGTGGGGTTGCTGGTGCCTCTGGGCAGCTGATGTGGGTAAATCATTAGCCCGTTTTTCAAACTCCAGCTGCCTTTTGTTCTCCCCGGAGGAGAGCACTCTGCCTTCCGGCCCCACAGCCTGGCTCCGTGAGTCCTGACCCCCTAACTCTGAGGGCTCCAAAGCCCCAGCTCTGTGCACCCCAAGGTCTGAAAGCTCGAATCCCTTGGCTCTGTGCACCCAGTTCTCCTGCCCTGAGGT
>NW_010232396.1:0-360 GCF_000690775.1 Eurypyga helias | reverse complement strand
CTCCAAAATCCCTGGCTCTGTGTACCCCAGTCCCTTGGGTCTGCCTGTCTGGGTCTCCCAGCTAGCCGGGCTTTGCGCCCTGGCTCTGTACGCCCGAGCCCCTCCGCTCTCCGCACCCCAATCCTCTGGATTGCTGTGTCCTGTTCCCCTGGCACCCCAATGCCCTGGGTGTGTATCCCGGTTCCATACTCCCCAATGCCTAGGCTCCGCGTACCCCAATGCCCCTGGCTCCATGCGCTCTGGTTCCCCAGCTCTGTGCACCCCAGTGCCCGCACCCCTATGTACCCCAAGTCCCCTAGCGCAGTGCTCTCCAATCCCCCGGCCCCGTGCACCCCAAACGCCCCGGTGTCGTGCAACCCG
>NW_010232395.1:0-17151 GCF_000690775.1 Eurypyga helias | reverse complement strand
ACTCTGTGAATCTGTGAATTAGCAGTCTTCAAATCTGGATCTTCCTGTTCATATCAAATCTTAATGAATAATCCCAACAAAAAAATCACCTTAAAAGATGAGCTATATTGATGAAACAGAGCAACATGGGAAAGATGAAGAGACAGCAGCTCAGAAAGTTAATGTTCTTCAATAAAACATTAATAGAGTGGGAAAGACTGAAATTTAGACCTCATTAAAGCCAGTGGGATCTCAAATGCCTTTTCAGGGCAGAATAAAGAGAATAGTAGAGGCAGAAGATTGTTGGCACTTGAAGAGACAATCCTCATGTTAGGGCTTGGGAAACAAAAGTGTTTGTGTGCTGTGAAGTTCATAAGCAGATAGAGGGGTTTTGTCTTGCTAGGAGAGCTACTTCTGCATCAAGGACTGGCTTGTAAAAAACTATGCCAAATAGAGATATATGGCTATGATTGTCTTTTCATGTCTTTGGTCAGTGTAGCCAATTGGTGAAACTTCTGCCTAGATAAAGTTGTTTCCTTGTTATGGTGCTCATCTGTAGGCCTTGCTACAAGGATGTCTTCTGCCAATAGCAAGGCTGTAGAAAGTAGCTCACATGCAGTTGTCTCATGTTGTTTGTCTTTCTGCTTCACAGCCATACAACTGTTCTTGTACGAATTTAATGCATCTTCTTCTCTCCATATTTTCACTTTTTTTTTTTTTTTGAAACAGTAGTAATTATTGGAGGTTTGTACTAATCATGTTTATGGCAGTTTTTATCCAAGAATCGAAGAATAATGTGTCCTTTTTGTAGGCAGGCAAAGCGGTTCCTTTGCTAAAGATCTTTAACAAAAGAGATCCTCCAGCTAGAGAGAGTATATGACATATTAGACAATGCAATGAGCACACATGGTATGTTAACATTCCCTCTGCTTTCCATTTCTCTGGAAAAATCATGTGCAAGTCCAGGCATGCAACTCAGAAAAGATAGCTAAAAAGAGAAGGGGAGACCTTGAAGAAAAGGAGTGAAGGATACAGAGAAAGTGCTAAAAATGTAAGAACAGCAATGTGAAGCTTTTGGAAAGAGAAGGTTTAAGTGAGTCATAGTGAGAAGAAAGCAGTGCCAGACCAGAGCTTTCCAAGGAGCCAGACACTTTGGATGCACTTGGAAGTGCCCCTATATGGTGGTCCTCCCCAGACCTGCACAGCAAGGATATAAGGTACTATCTTATCTGGAAAGAGGAAGCACATGATGAGTTGGATAAACCTGTAGTTTTCTTGTCCATCTGCCTGGAGACAAGAATCCAGAGTGCTGCCATGACCTGTGCTTTTATTCAAGGTCTCTGGATATTTGTCTGTTCTGATTTTTCCATTTCTCCTAAACCTGACACAACACTCAGTGCTGTAGGAGGCACAACGCAACACGCAGGCCTGCTTACACTTTGTACATATAGCTTCCTCTCAAATCAAGGAATTATTGGAAGTATTCATCGTCTTTAGCATAATCAGATAATTTTTTAAAGCAAGACCCAGAGTCATATCACTGATTCAACAGTTACAAGACAGAGCAATCTAGTATGGAGTTAAACATGGCTTGCCTTTACACCCAAGTTGTTTCTCTGGAGAATTTTTGCATTATGTCTGATTACTTAGTCATAAAGATTTAAGGAATAAGGACAAAAATCCTGTCTTCTTGGTATGCCTTAAAATTGGTATAGAGCTTGCAATGCTGATATTAATAAAGGGTTGCAACAGTTCAACTATTAATACATTTTCTCTGGCAGACCTTAGCAGAATATGATGAATTCTGGGTACAGTATGTTATGCTAATTAGCATAAATATAGGGAAGACCTTTTCCCTTCTGAATATAAAAATATTCAAAATGAATACTGTAGTTAACATATGCACACAGGAATATAAGATTATATGTATCACTGGCAACATCATCTTATTAGCTACGAACATGTTTTGCAGAAGGAGAGACTCTGATTGTTAAAGAAAGGGCAGAATACTGGCAGATGAGATGAGGTAAAGGAAACAGGAGATAGAACTCTGGATACAGTTCATAAAAACTACCCTGGATACTTCTTAGACAGAAAACTGTCTGTTTCTATACAGTATATGGAACAATGTATTCAGGGTCTCTGGGGGGAAAAAAACCCCAATGACCAAGGACCACTCCCCCATTTATATCGTTAAATTAATGTATACTGGTTTTTTCCCTTTCCAATCCAGCAAAGAAAAGGGGGAAAAAAAAAGCCAGCAAAAGATAACTTTCCCCCCAGTATTCCAAGTATTTGCTGCTATGGAAATCAACTGCCTTGTCTGAAATGTTTCCCTATCTCATTCCCAAGAAAATAATAACTCCAGAGGAATGAATGGCTGTAGGGTTTTTTTTTTCTTTCTTTTCCTTTAAATATTGTCTTGAAATAAGAAATGGAGAAACTTCCAAAGCTTTTATAATCAGCTGACAGAATTGGTTACTGTATATGAAACATTTCTTTTAGAAAGATAACTGGGACCATGTCACAGCGGGAGCTACAGTAGGATAATGAAGCACAATCCTTCTAATTACAAGACCAAAACAAAACAAAATGCTAATGCTTCTCAAATCACATGTAGTGCACAGACATAGTAGATGTTGTTGAAGTAGAGGTCTTTGTATCTTTCCCCTTGCTTTTAGCATCCCTTTAAGCCAACAAGAAGCTCCCTGCTCTTGTGGTTGTTCACATAAAGCAGAGTTTGGCTCATGTTTATTGATGGCACTGATAGAGTGTGATTTAACCACCTGACCCAAAAGTGAGGATTTAATGAGCAGTGGGAGTTTTTGATATGAAGGCATGCGGATCATAAGGTTAGGGCAAGGATATCTTTTACAAAAGTCCATAGGTTTCCACCACGCACTGCTAAAATTTGCTCCTGTTGACACTACACTGAGTTTACTGCAGGTTTCCATTAAATTTTTGTGAGGCATCCTATGGAAGAGTCCATTAAGAATGATAGAATTATTAGGGGGCTTTTGGGTCAGGTCTAATGAAGACATCTTTCTAGTTACTTGGGGTTGAACTGGAATTTCTCTGTGAATGCTTATGAGCAATTTTATATCTGAGAGTAACAAGAGGAAGTAGAAACAAATAGACAGCAGAAGTTCTTTTCATTTTTCATTCAGAAACTTCCAGAAAAGTCTGCTTTAGATTAGAAAATGGCATCAGATGACATGTCTTAAGGACTCTGAGCAAATAATGATATGAGCATCCCAATCTAACAAAGTTCACAGAAGTCAGAGCAAAGTTCCCCACTGACTTCCTAGAGTTTTCCATGGTGTTCTGACTGAATGTTTCTATTTGACCTGTATTGTGGTGCTGTATTATAAAAAATTAAGACGATACACAATATCTTCTATTATTCAGTATTACTCTGAAGTTGCGTCAAATGGAGAATGTTTTCCAAACACAGCATGGTCCGTCTGCTCTTACTTCTGTTGCAGTAAATTCTCTGAGGGATACATTATATGACTCAGAATCAGTTTGAAATAACACAGTCCCACTTGGTTCCTGGTAATCACATTGGATATGCACTTTGCACCATGCTATGCACAGAACTTGTTGTCTTATTCAGATCCATCTTTTTAGTCTCTGCTTTCTTTCAAGTACACAAAACACAGGGGTAGGTCAACAAAAGTTCAGGTTTTGGTGAGACAGCATTTGCAATTATAGTTCTAGCCTGTGTGTTTATTTATAGTGAAAGGAATATATGCATATATAGCTACTCTATAAGCCTGACTGCTCCATATTTATCCTTTCTTTTCCAGGTTGAAGGAGAAAGGAAAGTGGTGGCAGAACCAAACCCAGCCATTCAGATACAAAATTCTAGAACTTGGGGTTTTTGCATTAAATCTTACATACCTTAATTTACAAAATGAGTCTATCACATGTTTGTGATCCTCTCAGTATAGACTTTTACATTTGATACCATATGAGCGTGATAAGGGAAAAAAAATCTCAAAATTGTTGTGTGGATTAAATATCTGCTTATTAACAGAAGTACAATACCAATAATTTGCAAAAGCTTTGGCTATTGAGACAGATACTTTAGAAAACGAGTATTTCTCCTGCTGTGCCAGCAGCAATTTATTGAAGGTCTCTATTTAGAAACGTAGATAGTGGATGTCTTGAAGAGGGCCACAGAAATCCAACCGTTCCAAACATACTTTGTACGATTTTGATTATTGGGATCCAAGCGTAGGACTTGCAGTGCTTGGATGCACTTTTCTGAGCTTCAAGGTGGACTCCTGTAGTCCACTGCCTAGCAGCTCTTTTGAATTTAACTGACGAATTTATAGAGATGTCCTGAATATTGTGCTTATTTTTCCTTTACATGTGTTCTCTATCAACCAGATAAAGTCAAGATTTCCTCTATCTCACTGGTGCACTGTAAACATTGGTTAAGTGAAGAGTTGGAAGTGTTTAATTATTGTGATAATATGAAGCCATTATATCCCATTGATTGTAGATAGCTGGCTCCAGGGAATGCAGGGTATAAGCATCTAAAGTGCTTTCCAGATACTAATTATTGCCACAAGACTATCATTCCCATTTGAAGGTAGGGAAATTAAGGCATGGATCAGGAAGCACTGTGGCATTCAAATACGTCAACTCCCAGTCTAGACACTGAAATCCATACTGAAAATTTCCAACTAATAACAGTGTTTTGCTCTTTCCAAGCTTGCTGGAAAACTGTCAGGGAAACATGGAGGTATTCAAAAGATCTGAATGAGGCCTTTGGGTTTGGCTAAGTCATCCTTGCCCTTAGCTTCCAATCAATTCTCTTAGTGCAGAACTTCTGGTGGTTAATACAGCTTTTGTCTAGGTGATTTAAGGGCAAATGTTGGAAACTGCAGGCCAAGTGACTTGCTCTCTGATGTGCTGTGAGCTGCTGCGCTGGGACCTGGGAATTCCAGATCCAACCTCACAGATATCCTTCCCTTCCCGCTTTTAGTCTCCAGTTGCAGCAAGTCATGCTTCTGGTCCAGCACAGCTGTGCCGCCGACGGCAATGCCAAAAGGCAGCTGAGGTAGTGAGGAGTAATGCAGGCTCCTTTCCAACATGCACAAATATGTAATATCTCACTAATGCATTCAAACTAATGCTCTTGCAGTTTCCTGATAAGAACAAAAATATCTTGTGGTGCAGGAACTTTCCCTTTTACTGATCCGCGATGCCTCCAAAGAATGAGGTCTTGACAGTCTGAAAAAATTAAGTCTCCTTTCAAGCAGAAAGGTCAGCTACAGGCGACGAAGCTGCAATGAGAACACCTGCAAACTTCCCCGTCAATTACCTTCCTGATGAATTGCTGGGAGCTCTTTCTCCAAGAGTAGATATTTTTAGGCTCTCTTTGATAGATCATTCTTTTAAGGCCAGATTGATTGGGTCAAGGTATGAGCAGACCAGCTGTAAGTTGGCCTGAAAGTAGATAGTGATCTGACAAAATGGATCCTTACCTGCAACTCTCCATTAGCTTGTTTTCCTGCAGTAAATCTGCCTTTGTTCACTAACTGGCCTCTGTGCTGAACTCTGCTGCATTCAGAAGTGCCAGCAAGAACAAGTAGCAAGAAAATGTCCAGGAAAGTGTTTTAACAAATTGAAATCTCTTAAAGTGGTGGGATTCTAACATAGGCTACAAGATTCTGCTGAACTAGAGGGTGCAGCATGCTACTCTGCAAGCAATAGCCAAGCCTTGGGATGGGCTCTGGTCCTTGCACTGTCCAAAGTCCCTGTTCTGCAATGAACTGTCATTTCCAAGACCTCACATTGTGGCATTAAGAGCAACCGGTCCTTTCCAAAGCAACCTGACAGCACATTCCTCCAAACAGATCAAACCTATTATTTTTTTAACCTGTTTTTTTTCACCATGAAATTGGAAAAGTAGGTTTGTAGTGCTCCTCTGAAACTACAGAGGGGTGCCTGACCCCTGATCTAGGGAAGCGTCCCCACTGGGATCAACGCATCTGGAGTCATTAATCTCCGTGGCAGAAAAGAGATCATCAGATCCCCCAGGCTCTTAAATATTCTTGCATATTTTGCCACCAAAAAAGAACATCATCTTTACCTTAATAGAGCAGTGACCACCTTAGGTAGACAAAGCTATGGCTACAGCAGAGTCAGAAGTAATTTCCCTGTAGGCAGAATTTAGTTTGCTGTGCACTAGGGAGGAAACCACTGCACCCTGAACCCCAGCTGCTCCACCAATGCCCCACTGTCATCAGCAGCCCTTGGTGGATGGGGCTTTGGGATCTGAGGCTTTTAAAATTATACAACTACAGTGATGGATTACTTTGCAAACACAGGGAGAAAGAGATGTCACATTGCAAAGGAACAAAAACTGGGTTCTGGTTGCTGCTGGGTTGCTGAATGCAGAGCAACATTGTAAAAAACCTCATGGAAATTGAACTTCACTGAAGAACCTCATGCGTCTTCAACAGGACTGCAAGCAATCTCAGGGCTTGGAAAGGACAGTGGGAGAAATTTGTTTCTGTCAGTTCAAAACGTTGCATTTTGGCTTTGGCTAAATTTCTAATTTTATTAGTGCTTTTTTGAACCTCTAAAAGAGAACTGTGAAATGGTAGAACATGCACCTTAAAATCAGAAATTTTGACTTTGTCTAATCTTCTGCAAAATAGGTAAAAATGCCTCCACTCAATTTCATCTTTATCATTGTTTTCTTGTTAACATATTTTGAGTTTGACTGAAAAAAAATGTTTCCCCACAGCTCAGCTTGAAGCCTCATCATGAATTCAAGAGCCAGAATCCATTTGTCTCAAGACGCTTTTATTCTTATAGCTTTCTAGAAACATCTACAAAAGAATTCAGCATAAAGGTTTGTAATGAACCTGGATATCACAAATGATCTTCTGCCTAACACAGAGGATCAAGCTGGAATTCAGTTTGAGTGCTCTTTGGTTTGGCTTCAGCCTCCTACCAACCAATCTCTAGTCACACTCAATGCCTAAGCATCTGCTGCTGTGAAAATGAAATGGGATGGCTAGATGAACAAACACGTATGCAAGGAAGAAAGATTTTGTTTTCCATCAAAAAGCCAGAGAATAAAACTGATGTTTAGATTAGGAGCCCGGGAGGTTATGACAGGCACTTGAAAAGGTGAAACTTTACAACACTGAGAGTGATTTCAGGCTGTCTTAAGATTCAGACATGGGCATATGTGGCCCTGTTGCTGAACCTCAGTCAAAAATGCATCAAACCTGCCCAGTTTACAGGATCCACAGATCATCAAACAGACATTTGACTGACTGGGAAGAGCCTGTTTTGTCCCGTCTGCTCAGTGATGCTGCCTTGGCCAGCCATCCATGTCCTCACTGTCCACCCCAAGGAGAAAGCAGTGCCCTGATTTCAACCTCCTGGAGACTGAGCATGAAGAGCTGCTGAGATATTGAAACAGAATTATTGTTCACTCAGCCTTTTAACAACTTCTTACAAACTTATCCATTTTGCAGTTTTTATTTTTAAACTGAAAAAAATCAGCTTTCAAATTATTTCTAATAAACAAAAAGTGATTTTCCTTCTTCTCCCAAAACTTGTTTCCAAGAAAGAATAATAACAAAAAAGGTTGAATTTACCACATGTTGATTAAAAAAAAAATATATATATATTTTAATCACTTCATACCATTAAAAAAACCACCACCAACAACAAAAAAGCCACCTCTGAGGAAGTCTTTAACTTAATGCTGAAGAATTTCCATGGATTTATGTTCCTACCAAAGTTTTCAGGTGTCAGACCACTATACTCATATCTGGGATGTGTCCACTCTTCAGCAAGTCCTGAACTAAATTAGCAATGAAATAAATGACAGTAACTTCGGGCACTGAAAGGAACCATCTGGTGGGGATGAGACTAACAGATGTGCTTTCACTGTCGGTACCTCAGCCCACATACTTAAGAACTGCACTGCTATATGCCTCCTTCTTCACCTGCTTATTAATAATGCAGCATTTCTGTTCTTGCCGTGCTGAGGGATCCCATTCATCATGCCAGGCCCTGCCCAGTGCCAGACTTTGTAGTCTCAAAGAACTAAAGCCCTGATACTGCAGTGAACTCTGTGCACTGGTCTTGGAAGAAAATGAAGCACAGGACCAAGTCCTAAGGAGCAAGACAAACAATTGCTCACTGCATGGGATACAGAGTGGTATTCATCACAGCCACACAGGAAATAAGTGATAGTGGGAAGAGAAAGCAAGATCTTTTAAGTGCTACACCTACGTATTACTTGCTAAATCAACTCTCCTCCTGAACAGATGAGAGCAAATCTTATTCCTTCCTGCTGTATTTTCAAGACACACTGTCTCTGATCACGGTTTCTTTGGTTATTCCAGAATGGAATAAAGCTGAGTAATAATAGGATTTAAGGACCACAATCATATTTTCGCTGGACGGGTACCCTGGACTCATCCAGACGCGTATTTTCAATGTGCCAGCAAGTGTGACTTGCTGGGCTGGCAGAGGGTTGCTCCATGCAGAGCCTGGCGACCCTGTTCTTACAGCTATTTCCTAACCAGTTCTTCTTAAAAACAGCAAAGTTATTGGTAGTAGAAACAAAGTGCTCTGACGGTAAAGGTTCCCACATCATTCAAGGTGGGAAGTGTGGACATTTACTGTCCAGGAAATAAATACTCAATTTGGCAGGTTCCTGGTGCATCCCTGGCTCGCTAAGCTACATGCATTTTGGTATAGCTGGAAGCTGCAACAACAGTATAGCCACACCACAGTTTCTTCCCTGAAGTTGACTTTGGTGCTGTGCAGGTTGATCAATATTTATCTTTGTGCAATGAAATACAGTTTTCTACAATCAATGGTAACGTGTTTCTCCTACTGAAAACCAGCACACAGAAGGTGTAAATTATGAAATAGAAAGACAACATTTGAGAACAACAGAAATGATAGATTTGGGAGCATCACTCAAAGGGGACGTGTGTATTATGGTGGGTCTGTTCAGCTGCAAACCGGGCAGAAAATAATTTGTGAGCTCCTGGCATCGTGTAGCTTACTGTTGTTTTCAGCATAAAGAGAGGGCATGAGCAGGAGAGTTGTGTCTGTCTGTGCAGAATGTCGGCACTGACAGAAGCCACCTGAAAACTGAGGTATGCATGTGGTGTGGAATTGAAGGCTTTTGCTGGTCCTTCAGAGATGCAGTGTTTAGAAAGCCCTTAAGGAGCTGCTTATCAGAGATTGATTTTGATGAGAGAGGCAGTAATAAAGTTTTTTTGCTGTTGATGAGAAGCTGACAATGTTTTTTGTGTCAGGTTAGAGACAACTGGGCAAGGAAAGGGAGGCTGGAAAGAGATTTTCACTTTTACATTCGCAAAGACACAAGCTATCCTAACACAGGGAAATTTCTTCCTGTACCTAAGGAAGGTGTGAATGGCATCATGCTTGGAAAACTGGAGTGAAATCTTGCTGCTGCTAAAGACAGTGGACAGAAACTTTGCTAACAGAACCATTGCCAGCCCACAGGCTCTTTCAAAGGATGTTCTTCCCTCAAGGACTTCATGTGAAATAGCTTTGCAAACCAGAGTTGGGTTCCACATGTGAAGGGATGATAGCTGTGAATCATAGTGCACTTTTGGGTTAAATTCCTTGAAATTAAAATGCATGTCAGGTACTTCAATCAATCCTTTGTGTAACTGGGTGTTCAGAAGACAGAAAGGAGGTAATACTTACTTGGAGATTCTCCAGCCCTGGGTATATTCAAAAGCTTTTTGGACACGGCCCTGGGCAACTGGCTCTAGGTGGTCCTGCTGGAACAGGGGAGTTGTACTGGATCACCTCCAGAGGTCCTTTCCAACCTCAACCATTCTGTGATGTTGAGTGTTGTAAAGCAGACTGTATCATAGTGGCTTGACACCAACGTCATCATTTCAGTTTGTGTGGTGCTTTGTACGACCACTGATGGTCCTACCCAGACCTGGTGGTGATGTTGTACCAGTATTCAATCATCCTCATGTTTTACCAGCACTGATGGACCCCATGTCATGGAGAAATATAATTCTGGTACCCAAGACATTCAAAGCAAAGGCCTCTCTTTGTCTGTCTCCACTAGAAGGGTCTTGGCTGAGGAATTTGCAATGGGTCCATTTACAATATAAACTGATATTCAAAGGTTTCTGCCACATGTGGCCAACCTTCCCCCCTCTTCTACTTTTAATCATGCTTTGTGGTCATGCCTATTCAGCATAAATTTAGAAACATTGAATAAATATTTCCAGAAAATACCCAGAAGAGATAATGGTATTCTAAACCAGGCTGCTTCCTTGCTTTAAAAGTAGACAGTGTAAAGGAAACCAGCAGGTAGTTTCCCTGAGAGACACATTCTTGCCAACACGACTTACTCGGGTCTGAAGACAAAGAATTAATTTGGTGGCAGCCCTTTGTAAATGCTGTAGGTCACAGGCTGCACCTCCTAGTAACGCTAGAGTGACCTCGTTTGTTGTTGAATCCATAGCACAATCAGATTTCCAGGACTGACATTTCAATTCTGACTCCTCAGAGCTGCCAGCTGTGGTGATGAGAGTTCAAATGTCAGGATTTCAGGCTGATGCTGTGATGTCCCAACACCTGAAAGTGAGAGTCTGACCTTACTTTTATTCACTTACAATCAGGAAGGGAAGTGAGAAATTCCTAGAGGCTCAGAAGAAGTCGTAAAACATGAGATTAGATGAGGGAAAGTGAAAGTCCCATGAAGACCCATCTTTATTTGCTTGTCTCCCTTCCCTGGAGAACAGCGCTATTTTATTCAGACAGCCCTTTGACTTTTAATGTCACAGTGCTGCCATGCCTCATGTGCTAAAGGTGCATGCCTGGAAATGAATCAGAAAGGCACATCCAAAAGCCTGAAAAGGTTAAGCATGCTTTTCACAGCGGTTTGAGGAATAAGAAAGTTTAGGACAAGTATTTTTTTCAAGAAAGTCAAGGACTAGGATAGTCAGAGCTCGTCAGAGCAAGGAAGCACCCAGGAGTCTGAAGTTTGGAGCTGCTGCTGGACAAAGCCCATACAATGCATAAACCTTGCTGGCTGAAATTACTCCTCCTGTCTCAAAGGCAAGGACTGTGCAAAATGATGGGACAAGATTATGGATGCACACATGCTTTCTGCACTGTGCCATGGATTCAGTAAGGTGAGCATGAGTGAATTATGGATGCTCTTTTGATTGGTTTGCAACGATCTTTTAATGGCATTGAGACGGTGTGAAGTTACAGTGTATTGATTTTCTTTTGTCCATGCTGTAATTTGTAGTGGGGGAGATTTATCTTCCTCTTTATGTTTTCCAAAAAGCTAGTAGGCAGCGAGGCCAATGGATTTGGTCTCCCGTTTCCATGGATGGCTCAGGCAACCGCCCCTTTTACTCAGACGATCGCTGTGTGCCAGGGGACTAGCTTAGGCAAAAGCAGGGTTGGCACTGGTGATTTCTGTGGTCTGATTCCCACCACTGACAGGCAGTGATTTTGTCTGCTAGGTCGAAGCTGTTGCAGCAGCAACCCAGGAAACATCTGACCTGCCAGCTCTCAGACCAGGGCACCTACCCCAACAAGTCTTTCATTCAAATGAATATTATTTCTATTAAGGTATTTTACAGTTGGTGGTTTGTTGGAGTTTTTTTTTTTTTTATGTGTTTCTTGGGGTTTTTTTTTTCTTTTAATGAGTTTTGCCCAGTTTGGGATCAGCAGTGCCATCCCCACGGTTATTCCAACCCTGAATGGGACCTAATATAGGCTCCGGTTTACAGCTGCACCTTGTCGCTGCAGAGAAGAGGAAAACAGCAGCTACTTTTCATCAGGCTCATCTGCAGTCTAGGGAAGGAAAAGCTAGCTGTCATAACTGCCTTCTTTTTCTGCACAGCTTAGAAATTTCATGGACATCTCCACCCCTTTTTCATCAACAGATTCAAGGAGCAGACACAGATTTCAGTCTCCCCAGTAAGACTTTTGTGTGCCTTTCTGCCTGGTGTGGTGTTGTGGAGTTCATGCAAAGATCTGGAAGCCAGAAGGTGACGTTTTGATCACTTTGATCATTTGCAGATCACTGACCATACCTTCAAGTTAAACTGGGCTATAGCTTTTAACACCAAAGATCAAACCTACAACTCTGACTTAAGACCAAGTCTGAATGTTTCATGCTTGACTAGGTCGTTCCACTTCTAGACTGTTTGGCTTATTTTGTGTTAGTTTAGCAGGCAGGAGCAATAGTCACAGCTTAGATCCCCTCAACAACACAAAAAAGAGCTTGACGTGTAACTATAAGGAAGAAGGAGGACATGGATGAAGTGTGCACTGGCAGTCCAGAAAGCCAACCATATCCTGGGCTGAATCTGGAGAAGTGTGGCCAGCAGGTCGAGGGAGGGGATTCTACCCCTCTACTCTGCTCTGGTGAGAGCCCACCTGGAGTGCTGCGTCCAGCTGTGGAGCCCTCAACATCAGAAGGATATAGACCAGTTGGAGTGAGTCCAGAGGAGGCCACAAAGATGCTCAGAGGGCTGGAGCACCTGAGAGAGTTGGGCTGAGAGAGTTGGGCTTGTTCAGCCTGGAGAAGAGAAGGCTCCGGGGAGACCTTATTGCAGCCTTCCAGTACCTGAAGGGGCTACAAGGAAGCTGGGGGGGACTTTTTACAAGGGCTGTAGTGACAGGACAAGGGGTAATGGGTTTAAATTGAAAACAGGGAGGTTTAGATTAGATATCAGGAAGAAATTCTTCACGGGGAGGGTGGTGAGGCACTGGAACAGGTTGCCCAGAGAAGCTGTTGATGCCCCATCCCTGGATGTCTTCAAGGCCAGACTGGATGAGGCTTTGAGCAACCTGGTCTAGTGGAAGGTGTCCCTGCCCATGGCAGGGGGGTTGGAACTAGATGGTCTTTAAGGTCCTTTCCAGCCCAAACGATTCAATGATTCTATGAAAAAAGGGGAAAGGAAATGGTTGAGCATTTCTGTGCTGCTGAACACTGAAATCACAGTATATGAGTGTTTGCACAATGTAGCTGCAGCAGCACAGTGCTGTGTCTGTGATAGCCATCCCCTAAATCATCCCCCATGGGGCTTCAGGTCTCTTATGGCTGGACTGCTCCTACTGCCTGAATTAGCTGGGGTATCAGGGCCACACTCTGTACTTAACACTTACACTGTCTCATTTGGCATGCATCAGTAGGTGCTTCCAGGCAGTGTGCAGGCACATTGGTAGATTTTGTGGGCATCCCAGTAGTGGGTTTTAACAACATAGAATCATAGAATCACTAGGTTGGAAAAGACCTTAGAGATCATCCAGTCCAACCGTATCTGTCCACCACTAAACCATATCTTTCAGCACCTCATCCACCCGTCTCTTAAACACATCCAGGGATGGTGACTCCACCACCTCCCTGCGCAGCCTGTTCCAGTGCGTGATAACCCTTTCGGTGAAGAACTTCTTCCTTACATCCAATCTAACCCTCCCCTGGCGCAGCTTGAGTCCATTCCCCCTCGTCCGATCATCTGTCATTAGGGAGAAGAGACCAACACCCACTTCTCCACAACCTCCTTTCAGGTAGTTGTAGGCAGTGATCCGGTCTCCTCTCAGCCTCCTCTTCTCAAGGCTAAACAAGCCCAGTTCCCTCAGTCGCTCCTCATAAGACATATCCTCCAGACCCTTCACCAGTTTTGTGGCCCTTCTCTGGACACGCTCAAGGACCTCAATGTCTTTCTTGAAGTGGGGGGCCCAAAACTGAACACAGTACTCGAGGTGCGGCCTCACCAGTGCCGAGTACAGGGGGAGAATCACATCCCTGGACCTGCTGGCCACGCTGTTTTTGATACAAGCCAAGATGCCGTTGGCCTTCTTGGCCACCTGGGCACACTGCTGGCTCATGTTCAATCGGCCGTCAAATGATTGAAAGGGATCGTGAGGTAGGTTTGTGTGTGGATGGAGTCCTCCTCAAAGCCTTTGGAGCCTTGGAGGAGAGAGCATGAAGGTGCTTGATGGAACTTCTACCAAAGGTTGAGTAGAGTTTGGTGCTAAAGACCAGCTAAAAATGGGATTAGGTCTTGTCACCCTAAATGAGAAATGAGAAGCCTTAAAGTACTGAAAAAAAATTGCTTGATGAGATAGAGGAGCCAGTAGAAAGATAGAAAGAGAAGGGTAACAAAAATTGACACCGTTTGTGTGCTTACACTGAAACTGGTATTCCACTTACTTCTGTAGCTTTAGCTTCCCCTTCCATGTCCTCGGTCTTGTTATATATAAGACTCTTAGGTCAAGAGGTTCTCAAGCTTCAAATCTTTCATCCCAGGAAATGATCCCTGTGCTTCTGCTCTTCAGCACCTGTCTCAAAGCATGTCCCAGTAAAATAGGACATGGCATTTTAATGACAGTTTCACTCACACTATAGACTGTGTTGCTTTCCAATTCCTAGATAGCCCCCTGACTATTTTTTCAAGTACCAAATCTCTGTTCCTCTGTCACTGAAGCTCACGAGCAGCTGTTTGTCCATTTTGCTCCTGAAGTCTTTTTCAGAGTAACTGGTTTTCTGTTTGCAGTTTTCCTTCTTGTAAACACGATCCAGATGTTCCAGCTGGATGTTCATGTGGTTCTACTAAAACACACTGTGTATCATTCAACAAGCAGTCCTGTGCTTTGTCATTCACATGAATCCAGCTGATCTGGGATACAGCTAAAGCTGTATTATCTTGACAAACACATAATCCCTTCCTCTTTTCCTCTCATTTCAGACTATAACCTCTCCACCTGAATGAGTTTTCTGTTTGACAAGGGCCAGCATAACCTGCTGGGAGATGCTTATCGCAGGTCCCTCTGCATGCTCCCGACAGAGCCTGTCACAGCCTGCTGGCTGCAAACTCCAGCTCGGCAGAAGCACTTGGTTTTGATTATAGAGACCTCCAGTGTCAGCCAAGGAGATGCATATCAAACCTGTGTGCGTTGGGTGCTGCCAGAAACACATCATAAATAATAGTAATGGAGCGTAATTGCTCATCAAGCCAAATCATAGCCTGGTGTGCTCCATCTGGCCGAACTCCCTTAGACGCCAGTGGGAGCTTTGCCAGCAGGTGTGCAAGAGGACTGGGATCCCAAGCAATGGTACCTCCAATGGGGTACTGTAGTACTAGGGTCTGATTCAGACCCCCTTGAAACTGCTGAGTGTCTTTGCCCTGATTGAGAAGGCTTTAGTTAACTCCCCTTGCGTCACACTGCTTCCCAACCACGCTGAGTACATCCGCACAACAGCTACCGCAGATGGAGCACATGGAAGAGGAGAATTCCTGACATTGAACAACGGGATTTAAAATTTGTAGAGGAGATGGAAACTCTTTCCTGTTGGGTCTTAAAAGGTGGTTTCTACAGGGGTGGTTTGGGAGTTGAAAATGTCCCAAAAGCCTGGCTTTTGGAGGATGCAACTGAAAAAACCCAGCATGTAATAGATACTGAAAAGTACTGTGTCCTTGGTGTAAGAGCTATAAAAGCCAAACAAGCTGGTGTGCCTGCCTATCAATCACCTATTGCTATTTGACTTTGGTACAACTCTTTGCAAGTGAAAATAATTTACTACCACGCACACCCCCTGTGAAAATTATTTACGGATGGTAAACCATTTCGGTTTGAATATTTACTGTTGTGGTTCAAAACAGTGATGAATTGGTTGGCTATACATTTTCTTTCCTTCCCCCTTCTCCTCCCACCTCCTCCTATGTAATGCTGGGATGAAGGTTAAGACATAGGGTGTTTTCTGAACTAAGTGCTCTGTTCTCAGGGCCCCATACATCCTCGCTAATGCTTATAGCTCCCCTGTGGTATTGGGAAGTATCATCGCTATTGTACTGAGGTAGAACAGGAGCTGGAGAGAGATAAATGGCCTAGTTATCAAAACTTCCTAGCCTCCCACAGCCCTCCTTGGGAATACAGCTATAAATGACATTCAAATGATGCTGATAGATGTTAGCTGAGCGGGGAGCAGAACGCGTGCGTTCCCAGAGCCGCGCTCAGGCCAGCCACTTCTTGCTGATAGTGTCATGGAGATCTCAGCTAACCCGACAGTGGCTGCTGATGCGAGAGCTGTGTGGGAGAGATACCGTGCTGTCTGCTCCCATCTGCTTGTGGACAAATCCCCTGGGGTTGCAAAGTTCAAATTCGGATGGTGACTGAGACATATTAATGCCGGTGCTTTCAGAGCTGAAGGCAGATATGTTAGTTACAGACTGGGAGGGGAATGGTAGCAGAGGGGAACTCCAGGCTGTGAGAGACGTTTTTTTCTTCTTTGTCACTGATTCTGCTCGATTTGGACCTCAGAGGCTCCAACTATCAGTGAGGAAACGGGACCCAGCAATGCAGTGGCAGAAGTGACATTTTGGAATGACCTGGGACATCTCCAATAGTGGGCTATAGTCTGGTTCAAGGTGTGGCCCCTGCAGCCCTGTGGTGGGTCCAGAAATCACTTCCAGGAGCTCACTTTCCATCTGTTGTCCTTCCTGGTGTGCGAAACAGGAGAAGGACTGCTCAGATCATAAATCCCTTGAGGAATGGAGCGGGAACAGCTAGAGTAGGTGGCAAATCTGCTTCTCTTATGCGTCTGGAAGGGCTCTTGGGTGTCTTGGCATCTCTTCGGGACATATCAGGAATATTCCCCCATCTGGAGGAGAAGAACCTCTCATGAAAACAACCAGCAATCTGTAACGCTTTGTCTTCTTTTAAAAAATTATTTGTTATGGTTATCTGGTGAGAAAGAAAGTCTCCATTAGACCCTTTGTATTCTCCCAAGGTGTAGCTGTGCGAATGCTCAGCCCTGCAGCCAGGTTTTCACTGCAGAGCAGCTCCAAGGAGAGGGGATGTTTCTGGTGTGCTGTGGCAGAGATCGCGGGGCACCCAGGGTGCGGGGCGCACAAAAGCTGGCTCTTCCAGCCAAGAAACGGAAAGGAAAGGGATACAGGGCTATCCATCACATCCCTTCAGTATTTAGGTCTGAGGCTGGAGCGGGGTGCCGGTACACATGCTAAAGCAGCAGGGGCGGCTGGGGCAGTTGTGGGGTCTGAAGGCTCAGGACAGACACCCCCGGGGTCTGCCGGGCTTGAGCCCGCAGCGCTGCTCCCTCGAGGAGCCCCCCGGGCTGGGGAGCACAGCCCGGGCTGG
>NW_010232394.1:0-915 GCF_000690775.1 Eurypyga helias | reverse complement strand
AGCCTGTCAAGGTCCCTCTGGATGAGTCAAGCACTTCAGTTTGAGTTTCACTGACAAGCTGGGGCTTGGTCCTTAAATTGGCTTCATCAGGAAAGAACTAAGGCAGAGAGTATGAAAGATGCAGCCTGACTTGATGACTCTATCCCAGGCAGCATTTGGAAGGGAGGGCCAGAAGAGGTTATGGATCATTCACATTTTAGCCTCCTAAAGTTACCTTGATCACTGCAGCAAGGACAAGGAACAATAACACCCAGCAGGGGAGGAGCTCAACTGACCTCCTGCAACAAATCTGGCCATTTTCTGCTAGCTGTTCTTTACCACAAAGCATATTCTGGCTTATTTTCTTAGCATGGCTGCCTTGCACAACTAGGTTGAACCCTTTACTTTTGGCCTGGATCTTAATTTCTTTTTTTAGTTTTGCAGCTTGTTTTCTAACTGTAAGAGCAAGAAGTATTCCGCCTATTTCAAGACACATTACAAAAATAGAGTAATTAAAGTTGAATTGTGCTGTTGTTAGTGGCCTCAGTGGTATAAGTTGAGTTAGTGGTGAGACTGCTTGATCTCAAAGCTGTACACTGAAGTGTACACGCTAGGAATCAATTCAGAAGTTAAGACTACTTGTAGGTATGTACAAACTCACTAAATACCTGAAGTTTCCACTTTAGTCAATGGAGATCTAGTTAATACAGAGCCAGAGGGTGGCTTGTCTAACCCTCGAGACAGTTCAAGGAGAATTTAGTTGCCTAAGCATAAATATCCAGTGCCCCTGTTAAGTGCTACCTACCTGTAACCTGAGCGGGGGGTCTTGTATGGAGAGGGGTGACTAAACCAAAGGCTCTCAGAGGGGGTGGTGGAGATACACACCATATTCATATTGGTGGAGATACACACCAAGCACAGGTACAGGCTGGGTGG
>NW_010232393.1:0-2572 GCF_000690775.1 Eurypyga helias | reverse complement strand
TTGTGAGTGTCTAATTGGCGAAGCAAATTCATCACCCCTTCCCCCAGCCTGTATCCCTGGCAGGGCCTCTTCCTTCCCCACGAACACTTCGTAAGGTTCCTGTAGGCCCACCCCGCCATCTTGCCCAGGTCTCTCTGGATAGCGCTCAAGTGAACTGTCTGGTCCTTCCAGTCTGCTGTCATCCAGGTCAAAGATACTAAACAGGACAGGCCCCATGGCAGACCCTGGCTGTGTTGGGTCTGTGTTGTAGCCCCCTGTGCTATCACTGGCACCCTAGCCGAGTATGACCTGTTAACCACCACCCCCTGAACCTGATCACCTACCAGACGGTTACCCATCTAGATGTCCACTCTAGATAGGATACAAGGACCCTGCAAGATAGGGTTGTGAGTTAAAGCTGATACTAATGACTGTTCTCCCCTCATTCACAAATCCAGTCATTTCAAAGAAAGGAATCCAGTCGATCGGTCATGATGTGCCACTGGTACATCCAGACAGACTGGTCCCAACCACATTCTCCATGTGCCCAGAAGTTTGCTCCAAGAACTGGAGGACCACTGCAGCCTCATCTGAGTGGAAGCCCCTACAGTGTCAGGGCAGTTGGTCTGGCCAGTGCTGGGCATGATGCCCAGGGGGGCTGCTGGTGAGCCCCAGTCTCGAGTAGTTTTCTGCACCCCTTCCCTCTGTCCTTCCATGCAAACACCTCTGTAAACCACCACTTCAAGAGCTACACCCATGCTCCAGCACGAGCACTAGTGAAACAAGTGCATCTGTTGGGGGCACAGCACTGCCACCTGCACTGGGACCTGCTCCTGCACAGCAGGGGACATGGGCCTGCAGGGAAAAGCTCTGTACTGCACCACCATCCAAGCAAACAGGACACACGGTCCCTCACTGGTACTGCAGCCACCAGCTGCTGCAGGGACAGCCTATTCCAAATGACTTTTTAACTCTCTTCTGGGCTGTTTTGTGATCCCAGGCACAGGTCAGGTGGTGCTGCGACCACCACTCTGCCCAAACCAAGCCTAAAACTTCCCTTCTGGCTCTCCTGTCCTGCACTGCACTATGGGAGACCCATTCCCACTATGCCCTATTCCCAGCATTACTATTGTCATTCCAAAACATTAGTTTCCATTTCCAAGGAGTTACTGGGTGACCATCCCAGACCTTAATAAAACCCAAGACCCTAGTGGAGGGACCGTCAGTTTTCTCCATACAACGCGTGGTCCAGGATAGGGGTGCCAGCATCCTGCAGCAAGGCAAGCAAACACCCAGGACTTAGCAAAGGGAAGTCTACCAGACACAGTCCATTCAAGCAGCTAGGCAGGACAACACAGAGAACAGGGAGAGGCAACGAGGGTTCATCACCTGGCTGTGCCAAGCTGCATAAAAACAATAAAAAGGGAAAAAAAAAGCTTTAATTGCCCTGGGACTTAGTAAACAAGCAGTTGATTTTGAGTCTGGGAGTTAATGCCAACTCAACAGCTGGCCTTCAGAAGGGATTTACTAATATAGCAACTTGTAATTAACACAGGGTCATCACTAAAAATTACCAGGCCAATTTGCTGTTGAATAGCTTCCTCCAGGGGACGTGCCCCTGTCACAGCACAAGCTACAGCATTGTGTCCGTGAAGGCAGACAGCCTGGGCAAGAGCTGTGTTTCCATGGGCAGACAGGGTCACTGTACAGGGTTCCCCATGCCCCCCACATCTCTTCATGCCCAGGCCCCTCTCGGCCTCGCAGATGAAAGTGGCCTTCTGTTCCCTCACCTACCAACGTGCGCAGTACCCGCAGCATCCAAGCCCACTGGAAGTCTCTGTGGAGATTGACAGCCGCGAGCCAACACCTGTAGAATATAAGTGTGCAGCAGCCTTCGGTTCCACTTGTGTTCACTTGCCCAGGCACCACAGCCATAGAGAGAGATGGAGACCACAACAGCTGGTCTCAGCTTAAACAGCTCCTTCCACAAGGCATTTCCCACTGCAAACCAAGGTCTTCCCAAACAACCTGGTATATAAATCACTCTCTTGGAAAGCTTCCTCTGGAGTGAAGTCCATACAAACAAACTTTCAAGCAGCCAATGGAGGGGATTGTTTCATTCCTCAGGCAGCAGTTTCCCACTTCCATTAGGTACAGAAACTTGTGTGTCTGATTTTAGACAGAGGGCTGGAATGGCACATCTAGGTAAGTACTATCGCTTTCCACACTTGTCCCTGCTCTTCCTTTGCTTGGGAGAACACGTCTCACCCTCTGCATCCTGGCTGCTCACCTAAGCCTTCTCAAACTCACTCCTAGTTTCAACACACAGACCAAGATATCTGACTTGTTGCTGAATTTCCAAAATTCAGAACCCTCTTGTGAGGTTAGCCAGCAAAAACACTCCTTTATCTGCGCCAAGGACAGAGGCAGCTTGTGCTGACAAGTGCCATTTGCCTTTCACTGTCGTTCTTCCACGCTTTGCCTGACAAGACTTCCAGCTGTCACTGGGGTAGTAGGCAGCCTTTGTAAAAAGACAATTGTGGAGGCCATTCCTCGTACCAGGAGGTAGATGGACACCAGGATACTTTATCAC
>NW_010232392.1:0-2819 GCF_000690775.1 Eurypyga helias | reverse complement strand
GTGACTCTGGGTGGGAAGGTCTCCAGCTGGGGCTTGGTAGGAGCTAGGGCATGGCAGAGAGATGTAGGGCTGGGTCAGGATGTGCCCAAATCTCTGCACCCCCTTGGGGATGGGCTGCAGGGAGGGAGGGGTTGAGGGATGGAGAGCAGGAAGAGAAACACTTTATGTCCTCTGCACCTCCCCACTGCTTGAGATACCTGGGGTGGGCTCTGGAAAGCTGTTGGGGGGCTTGAGGGAAGAGCTATGCCCAAAGTCCCTGAGTCCCTATGATTTTCCCCAGATACCACCAGGTTAGCACAGGGTACTTGCAGGGGGTGGTCAGGGAAGGCAGAGGAAATCACTGTGAGTCTTCATTGCTGTCGAACCAAGTACCCTCCTTGCATCCATGGCCCTGGGGCAGGCGCTGGTGGGCCTTACAGCACCATACAGCCAGGCAGAGAAGAGAAGCACTTAAAGGTGCTGCCTTTGCATAGTGCACAAATCTGCTGTTCTCCCCCAAAGCAAAGCTGGTAGACCAATCCAAAGGTCTTGCTGGAGCCTGCATGCCTTGCATATATGCCTGCAGGAGACCTGGACAAAATGTGAGGGAACAGGTTGCAGCTGCTGAAAATCAGAAAGGGTCAGGGGTTATCGCAGCCTCTCCTCAGTACCATCACAGAGGTGTTGAGTGCTACCCCCTGATGGCTGCCCAGTCAGGAAGGCAGATGTCCCCACGACCCTTTACTGGACTCAGCAGGCTGTAAATGGGCCTGTCAATGGTATCCAGGATTACTGGTTTGAACACCTTCTCAGGGATCCAGGAGAGTCTGAACAGCCTGTATTTCCCTAGCTTCTCCTTCTTGCCCTTTAGGAAGACAGGAGACTCATTTGCTTTCTTCCAGTCCTCAGAGACCTTTCCCTATTGCTATAATTATTTAAAGATTATCGACAGTGGCCTCATAGTGAGATCAACCTCAGCACTCATGGGTGCATCCCCTCAAAGCCCATGGAATTATGTATACCCAGTTTGCTCAAGTATTCTCTGAGCTCATCCTCTTCCACCAAGGGTGCATATTCCTTGCTCTAGACTTTCCCTCTGGTTCTCTGGAACCTGGGATTTCCCGCAGCTGGTCTTGTTCATAAAGACCCAGGGAAAGGCAACATTCAGTACCTCAGACTTTCCCTGAGTCACCAGATCTCACACCTCATTCAGCAGTGGTCCCACATTTTCTCTACTCTTGCTTTGCCACTTATGGATTTAGAGAAGTCCTTACTACTGCCTGTGTTATCCCCTGCCAGATTCAGTCCTAGGTAGATGTGATTTTGGCTTTCATACCCATACATTCTTCCGCATCTTTAGAGGAGGTTCTTGACAATCCATGCAGGCCTTGTGACATTTTTGCCCAATTTTCTACTCACTGGGATGGCCTAGTCTTGATCTGGGAGGGCATGACTTCCTTATCCCATGGGACTCTTTTCAACATATCCCTTAAAAATCCAAAGTCTTTTCTTCTAAAACCCTGAGCTGTGATCTTGCTTTTTCCCTTCTACTTTCCATCAGGATCCTGAACTCCATCAGTCACTGCAGCCCAAGGCTGCCTTCAACCTTAACATCCCCCAAAAGCTCCTCCTTTTTGGTGAATATGAGGTACATTAGAACAACTGTCCTCTTTGTCTCCTCTGTTGCTTTTGCCAGGAACATGTTACCAATGCTCTTTAGGAACCTCCTTGATTGCTTGTGCCCTGCCATGTTGTTTCTTTAGCAATTATTGAATTTCTCCAGCATGACCAGGCCTGCAAACACAAGGTTGTCTGTGGAACGCCTCATCTATCTGTTGCTCGTGACCCGGTGGCCTATAGCA
This sequence comes from Eurypyga helias, assembly GCF_000690775.1. Lineage (NCBI taxonomy): Eukaryota > Metazoa > Chordata > Aves > Eurypygiformes > Eurypygidae > Eurypyga > Eurypyga helias. The sequence continues at coordinate 978 of NW_010232392.1, read as the reverse complement.
GAAACCCACTACAATAGTATCTAATCTTCTGTGTGCAACTCCCAGCTGCTGGCTAACGTGGATATAAAGTAATCCCACTTAGTCCAGCTAAAAAGAATAATTTGCAACTAAGAGAGTACCTGTTAGTTTCCTAACCAATCAGCATCATACTGAGTATTTATTTGATGAGTACTAGTTTGTGTGCCTGAAAATTCTCAAGAATCTCATCCTAAACTTTAAAATAACAGATTTTATGAATTTACAAAATTTTGTAGTACTAATTTGTAAGAGAAGTGATTGTGGCAATACAGATTATTGCAATTTTCTGTACAGGTTGTGAAACTAATGATAACCAGTGATTTTTGTAAGATGTTCTTAATATGCAAAGGTTATGTGCTTTCTCCTAGACCAAAAAATAAAAGTAAATTAACAGGCCTAACCTTACTCAAGCATGATCACCTGTCAAGTTTGGATTATAGTGAAAATTGATATAGAGAAAAATTCTCCTATATCTTTGTCAGCTTGTTTTGAGGTGACTTTGTGTTTCACTGATTTTGGTAGATTCAATAATGTGACATTTCCCCAGCTTCAACTTTATTGGAAAGTACTTATTGGGCACAATTTTTTATTAATAAAACACTTTCACTGGGAAGGCTAATCTATGCATGGAAGACTAAGTAAAGAAAATGGGATACATTAAATATACCCATTACTTGAGGAGAGGGAAAGAACCAAAAAGGCAACATCCTTCAGCTTAGCAATTAGAAAAATTGTCTTGGGCTGAAAGACAAAAGCAGGAAGCTTCACTTGTCATAGTTATTAGTATAATACTTGCAGAGCAGTTGAATTTCTAGAAACAGGCACTGATTTATTTCTCTGAGCACACTCTAAAGAGACTGTGCTGGACAGACATGATCATTGTTATTTTTCTGTTTTGGGCATGAAAAAAAATGGAAGATCCAAGTTTCTGAGAACTGGTGAAAATATGCAGTTGATAGG
>NW_010232391.1:0-2087 GCF_000690775.1 Eurypyga helias | reverse complement strand
TGCTTCAAGCTTCAAACCACTGAGAGTGGATGAGCCGCCACTCATCCCCAAGTGGGTGTCATCCCCCTCCCAGGGTGTCACCCCCCCCAAGGTGTCACCCAGCCCCCCAGGGGGTCACCCAAGGGTGCTGGGGTGCTCCCCACCTCCTGGGCTCCAGCGAGGGCAGGGCGATGATCTTCTCGAAGTTCATGACGAAGGCTTCCAGCCACTGCTGCAGGTAGGAGAACTCCTTCTGCAAGGGGGGTGGAGGTGGGGGCTGCAGTGCTGGCCAATCAGATCTCACAGTCAAAACTGCCCCAGAGGTGTCAGCCCATCAGTAGACAGAGTGTTCAAGGCTCCATGGTGAGTGTGAGCACACCCTTGGGAGCCACTGGCCAATGGGGAATTGGAAAAGCACGACCTGCGGAGCTGCTGGCCAATCAGCAGGCAGAGCAGCACAACCTGTGGAATTGCTGACCAACCAGCACCCAGAGCAGCAAAACCCATGGAGGAACTGACCAATCAGCACCTGGAGCAGCACAACCTATGGAGCTGCTGACCAATCAGCAGGCAGAGGAGTAAAATCTATGGGGGGGCTATCCAATCAGCACTCAGGGCAGCACAACCTGTGGAGCATCTGACCAATCAGCACCAAGACCAACACAACCTCTGGACATGCTGACAAATCAGCACCCAGGGCAGCAAAACCCATGGAGGCACTGACCAGTCAGCACCTGGAGCAGCATAACCTGCAGACTTGCTGACCAATCAGCACCCAGAGCCATCAAATCCATGGAAGCACTAACCAATCAGCACCCAGAGTAGCACAACCTGTAGACATGCTAACCAATCAGCACACAGAGTGGCAGAACCGGTGAAGCACCTGACCAATTGGCATCAAGAGCAACACAACCTGTAGACATGCTGGCCAATCAGCACCCAGAGCAGTACAACCTGTGGAGCTGCTGACCAATCAGCAGGCAGAGCAGTAAAATCCATGGAGTCACTATCCAATCAGCACTCAGACCAGTAAAATCTGTGGAGCACCTGACCAACCAGCACCAAGAGCTACACAACCTGTAGACAGGCTGGCCAATCAGCACCCAGAGTGGTACAACCTGTGGACATATTGACCAATCAACATCCAGACCAGCAGAACCTGTAGAGCTGTTGACCAATCAGCACCCAGGGCACCTGCCCTAACAGCCAACTAGCACCAGCCTTTACAGACAACTGCTGGCCAATCACTTGCACGGAGTAGCTCTCCTCTGGGACCTGCCAGCCAATCAGCACCCAGAGCACCTGCCCCTGCAGGCAGCTGCCGCCGCCCCCGCCTGTCACAACCCCTGGCGGTTGTGCAACAGTGTGATTCACCCTGGGGTGTCACCGCGTGTGCCACCGGTCGCCCCCCCCCATTGCTCCCTGGGGTCACCCACGGCCCCGAGCACCCTCTGGAGACTTTTGGGGTGACCCACATCATTGCACAGCCATGGGGCACCTTGGGGTGACCCTTGTCCCCCAGCACCCTCGTGCAGCCCCCTGGGGTGACCCATGTCCCTGAGCGTCCCAGTGTAGGACCATGGGGTCACACACGTCCCCCAGCACCCCAATACAGCACCCTGGGGTGACCCACGTCCCTGAGCACCCAATGTTGCACCCTGGGGTGTCTCATGCTGCCAAGCACCGCAATGCAGCACCTTGGGATGACCCTTGTCCCCCAGCACCCCCGTGCAGCCCCCTGGGGTGACACATGTCCCCGAGCATCCCAGTGTAGGACTATGGGGTGACCCACATCCCCCAGCACCCAACAAGGCACCCTGGGGTGTCTCACGTTGCCAAGCACCCCAATGCAGCACCTTGGGGTGACCAGTGGCCCCCAAGCACCCCAGTGAAGCCCCTTGGGGTCACCAACGTCCCTGATCACCCCAATACAACACCCCGGGGTGACCCACGTCCCCACGCACCCCAGTGCAGCACCCCGGGGTGACCCATGTCCCTGCGCACCCCCTTGCAGCACCCCAGGGTGACCCACGTCCCCGCGCACCCCAGTGCGTCACCCCGGGGTGTCCCCGGCCCAGGCAGGGACCACCTTCCCTTTGGGGACACCC
>NW_010232390.1:0-833 GCF_000690775.1 Eurypyga helias | reverse complement strand
AACCCCCATTGATCCCCCCCTTCGGCCCTGGGCCCCCCCCGAGGGCGCCTGCGGGGTCCCTGGCACAGCCGGGTCCTGGCACTGCGGTGGCAGAGCCTGGGGGGGTGTGATGTCTGGGGGGGGGTCAGCTGGGCTTGGGGCGGGATGTCCCGGTGAGCAGAGCAGCTTTTATTGCCCAAAAGCCTGCCCAGTCTTCCCAGTTTCTGGAACATGCTGGGAACGTGGCATTAAGCCCCGGAGCTGATCCAAGGGGTCCGTGAGGAAACTGCCCCTGGGGTGGGACAAACTGCCCAGACCCTGGATGACCGACCCCTCCGGTCCAGCCGTCCCGCTGCGGCAGGGGCATCGGGGCACGCGGTGGCAGTGGGATGCGCTATGACGTGGGGACACGCGGTGGCACTGGGACACGTGGTAGCACTGGGATACATGATGGCATTGGGATAAGGGATGGCACTGGGACATGTGGTGGCACTAGGACACGTGGTGGCATCAGGACATGAAGTGACATCGGGATACACGATGGCATCACGACAGGTGATGGGATGGGGACACATGGTGGCATCAGGACAGTCGGTGGCATCGGGACATGCAGCAGCATCAGGACACATGCAGCGCTGGGACATGCGGTGGCACCGGGACACACGGCACCATCGTGACAGACGACAGGATGGGGACAGTCGGTGGCATCAGGACACTCGGTAGGACCCGGAGACGCGGTGACCATGTCCAGCTGGACGCGCTGGCTCCGGCCACCCTCGGCCGGGGCTGAGTCGCTGCTGGGTCCCAGTGCTAAGGGGCGCTGTGGGACTGGGAATGATGGGCTCCGCGGGGTT
>NW_010232389.1:410-4176 GCF_000690775.1 Eurypyga helias | reverse complement strand
GCCCAAGCCGTTCTGTGATTCTATGCTAAAATATTTCTTGCATAAATAGGAGAAAAGTGAGCAGTAAGGGAAAACGTTATTGTTGTGCAGCCTTATTTAGGTAGGGAAGGCATGCATGCATTTCAGAGAAGATGTTGAAATACTGGGTAAGGCACAGAACCACAGATGATTCAGCAGAGGAGAAAAAGTTGTGCAAGAGCTTGTCTTGTATTACATTAAGACGACTGTTGAATACACATGTACTTTGAAGATGAAAAACTGCCAAAGGCCTCTCTGCCCCAGGAGAGAAAGGCAAGAACCAGTAGTCTGAAACTGAAGTTAATAAAAAAGGTATATATTGTAACAGGAAGATTGTGCTTTTTCCATCATTATAACAAACTATTTGAGGAGGTAACAAATTCTCCATCTTCAAATCAAAAAAGGATTGCACCTCTGGAGAAGATAGCTTGTTTTAATAAGTTACTGGGTTTGACACGTTAGAGCTTAATGAACTGTAATGACGTGAACTAACAGGAAATCATTTAATGGTCCCTTCTGCCTTTAAACCCCTGATTTATATGCAATATTTGTAGGACTTGCTCAGCACTCGTGCAGTGGCCTTAAGTATAGGGGTGTATGTATGCTGCATCAGCTCACCCTACACAGCAAGGTTACACAAGGTAAAGAACCTAAACCCCAGACCGAAACAAAATCCCTCGTGATCTTCCCGTACCCCAACTTGCAGTAATTCCCAAATGCATTGATGCTGTGGCTGTGCTTCCAAAGGCAGATTGGCAGTAGCCGCAGTTCTGGTCGCTGTCGGAGTGAATCCTAACGCGAGTACAGTGCATGCTGGCACGCAGTGGCCGTACTTAAATTGTGTGTGTAAGGAGTAGCGTCCGTTCAGACGCACGTTTTGCCGGCGAGGATGGGCTCTAACATTCCAGAATTGCAACATCTCCTGTGTAGGCCAGGAAGCAATTCCTTTGTAACCGGGTACTTTTTTTGGGCCTAGCTGGAGTGGTGTCCCGGTGTGCTTTGTTCTGGTGGATCTGCTCACGGTCGTGAAAAGTGGTGTCCTTCGGGCTTTCGTTACAGCTCACGAACACGCTGAATTCTGCTACGCTGGAATGTAGTTGTGCCTGCTCAGTCAAAATCCCAACAAAGACGTCTCGTTTGCCCTTGTTCAGGTGGCATCATAGCTCATTTGTGTATAAGGCTCACTGTAAGGTTTTTCTTTATCTTTTTTTCCGCAATATTTTTCCTTTTGTATTCCCAAGTTGCTTTGCCCTGTAAGAAATATCCCCTTTACCCCCTAAACAGTTATTCCAAAATTTTCGAGTCTAGGCATGGAAGTATACACACTTGTTAGCATCTGGACTGGGATCACGTACCAAAACATACTTGGACGCAGCGTAGAAGGCGCGAGAGGCGAAAGCTGCGATGATGCCTTTTTGCCTGCTGTATTCACAGGGGTTGAGCACAGAGATCAAAGTTTGTTTTGATTCTGAGGTTGTGTCAACAGTTAGGGACTTTGTCTGAAACAGGCCAGCGGAGGTAACCGGAGTTTAGCCCACGAGCAGGAAACGGTTCTGCTACGACTGAGGTGTTTGACAAGAGGGGGGTGGGCTTCTTAGATTTCCCATTTAGCACCAGATGAGCTGTTTGGAGAAAGAGCATCTTCGATCGTGAGTTCTAGCGGCTGCTCTTCAAGTTAAGCACCAAAAATAGAGCTTTATAAACAGAGCCCTCAGCGGGGTTGGCTGATCACTTATACCAACTAAACTGCATGTTTTAAGAACTGCGATGCTGTTGGGTTGGGGGATGGATAGCAAATGTGTAAATAGGGATTATTTGGGTTTATTCAGAAAACCCAGAGAGGCTTTCAACACAGAAATGTTTCAGTGTTAAAGCAAGACAGCGATTAACTACGCAGGCATGAAGGGTTTCACTGTGGAAGTGGGTTCCATCTGAATAAAGAGCTCTGGGTTTACCCTGGTAAAGGATGTCCAGGATGTGCTGGATTCCCCTGTATTGATTCAGAGGTCAAATTGCCTTTCTTTCACGGTCAACATTTATCTCAGTAGTGAGTCCCTTCTCAGATGTCCAGTAAACCAGTCATTTCCCCCTTCAGGGCTGGCTTGGGTGGGCAGAAGTCTGCTCGGTGTCATCACAGGGAGAGCTGCTCGGCCTTGCCTTCTGCAGTGTCCCTAATAAAAATGACTGTGGCACATCTTTGGATGAAAAGTAAGGAGGATGAGCACAGCTGCTTAAAACATAAACCAAGTACTAGTGCTTCTAGGACAGGGGAAGGAATAAATTGAGGCAAGGCTTTCATCAGAGTTGAAAACATGGATTTCCAAAATGATGTTATGTAGATACATTTTTCATTATGGTAATTTTCCAAACCCTGAAGAGTCTTTTGAAAGTTCTCAGCTTAAAGTATATAAAAACTTTCTTTCCTGGAGGAGCAAGCGTGTGCTGTAGACACTGAGATGGTTCTGACGTGCGGAAAGCAATCCAGGCCGATTGGCGGGGCAGGACTGGCGATGAGGGGGCGCTCCTAGAGGTGAAGTTCACCTACAAATCTGCCCTCCTTACAGCTGAGAGGAGGCTGAACATTCCTCTGTGTTCTAGCTGGGGCTGGAGACCTCTGAAAGAGCGAGTTACGCCAGGAAAAGACGGAGTGGTGAATGACTACCTGTCCACCCGGGCGGGTGAAGCTGTAGGAGAGCAGTGGCGTGGCTGTGACGCTGCCAAAGCCAGACCCGAGGGAGCGTAGCTGTGTGAACAGCGAATGCCAGAGCCGGTCTCCAACCCCGCTCGGGCCGCTTCACGCAAACGCTGGCGGCGTAACTGTACTGGTAAAAATCACACTGCTGATACACAGCTGTGTTAGCAATCCCCCCGGCTGGGTATCAGCACAACCGAACGGGGCCGGAAGGGCCCTTCTGCTAATAGTTTGTTAATTGTGAGACCGGCTGATTCCCTCCCTGTGATGTTAAACCGCAGCGTTGACAGGGCCTTTGCCGGGGTAGCTCCACCAGTGAGACCTCCTAGAGGCCAGTCCATTCCTCAGGAGCCGAAAAGGGAAATAACAGGGACCCGATCTTCGGAGACTGCCTTTTCCTCTTGAAAACAGGTCTGCCATGGAGCTGTTCGGATCGCGACGGTTGGGATGAAGTCGTGGTTTGCACTTCAGAGCGTGGCTGAGGTCAGGAGGAGGGGCGCAGAGCCACCGGGGTGGTGAAAGCCAGGGACGGTTGGGTGTCTGTGGTGTGGAACTGGTAATTAGTGTTAAAATGAGAAGAAAGAAGGGAAGGAGCAAGCGGCGGATAATTGAACCTTTGGGGACCCTACAGAGAAAGGACGTTGGCACAGGGCTAGGAGTAATTTATGGAACAGAGGAACGGTTGTTAGATAACTAGAAGCAAATGCGTAACAAGAAGAGGCCGGGATGCAGGGAGCAGAGCTGGAGAGGAGAGCTGGGAGGAACAGGAGATGCGTGTCGTTAAGTGCCGCACTCGTATCAAAGGCGGCTTGTATCGTGAGGAAGCATGGCCAAAACAGAAAACAAACAAAAGCCCAAACAAAGCAAAAAAACCTTCCAGTTGGCTCATCTGGCAAACATTCAGTTTCTTTGAAGCGGGAATCCAGGGTGGGCTAGGAGAGGCACATCCTGAGGTGAGCGATACCCAGGGGTGGCCGGTCTGGGCAATACGGCAGCGTCAGTTCCCTGTTTCAACCACCCCCCTGCACGCAGACCCTATTCCCGCATCGCCTGCTT
>NW_010232389.1:0-357 GCF_000690775.1 Eurypyga helias | reverse complement strand
AGCCGTAGTTTCCACTGCTGCCGTATCGCACCCGGCGAAGGTGGGAGATGCGGGGGTCTGGGCATGGGTGTGTGTGACTTGGGATGCCTGAGACGTTGGGAACGGGACGCTGCTGGTAGATTGGGATGAGAATGTCTGTGTGAGGTGTTGTTAATGCATCCCTGTAGGTGATGACCGCGCTGCTGGGCATCGGTGCTTTCTGCAGCGGACACGTGGCCCAAAATCAGTCACTTGGCGTGGAGCGTAGGGCCGTTCAAATTCCTCATTTCACAATTAAATACACACCCGGGTGAGTTCCATTCCGTAGCATTGCCCTGCTGTAACTATAACAGACAGACATCAACGTGCCACCCCTCT
>NW_010232388.1:0-10774 GCF_000690775.1 Eurypyga helias | reverse complement strand
CCTTCCCTCCAGCGTGTCGACCGTAAGTCAGCTGGGGGAGGAAGAATACAATTCATGGAAGAAATCGGGAGAAGTTAGAGAGCTGCAAGGGAATCTGTAGCATCTGCAGAAGATGTTCGACGTCAACCGTACAGGGTCCTGCTTGGAGGAGGGCCCTTGGCCTTTGTTTGGACCTTAGCAGGAAAGGATGTTTACAGGTTATGCCTTTTAAAATACACCACGACTGAGTCAGGGAGTGTGTTTACATTTGGTTGGGGGATGTTTTCAATATCAGCACAAAGTCCAAAGAATAAATTACTCTAACAGGAAAATAAGGTAATGTCACTTTTTACTGATATGACAGATTTTAGTGCTGCAAAACTGACGTGTAACAGGACGAGTCTGTCTCTGCTGATAAACTTGTTGCAGTGCGTCTGCAGTGGAATTTGCTCACAAAGCTGAGCACTGGTAGGTCCCTGGGGTTCAGAGATGGAAAGACACACAGGGTGGTGCAAAACACCACCTTACTGATGGCAGCTTTCCCACCCAGACATATGTAAACAGGCCAGGGAGGGAGTGGAGCAGTAATTGCTCCAGGAGCAGCGGGAAACCATTCCTGGGGTAATCCAAGCTTCCTCAACTTCTCCAAAAACACCTTCAGACCCGGGGCAAGAAGAAAATGGGATCAATTGAGCACTGCACCGTGCACTGGGATTTCTGTCCGTGGTGGAGAACGGTTCCACTTTAGCAGAGCAAAACAACTTGGAGACCCTCAACCCGCCCAGGAAGAGTTAAAATCTCACAGCAATCATTTAGCCCAGACCTAAAGAAAATAAATTGTTTCATATCAAGCTGTGAAACTCAACACAATCGGATGCTGACAGGCACACAGGACACTCTCCAACCATCACAGTGCGGTGTTATTCTACAGTAGATGGTTCCAGGACGTTTTGGAGTGTGGAGGCTGACTAACTGCCCAGAGCAAACCTCAGTGCAAGCAGGAAGGATATCTCCATTTTTCCCAAGCAGCTGCTAAGAGCCTGGGCCCAGCTCGGAAGAAATGGGTCTCAACTTAGTGAAGAGCTTGAATGTGAAACCCAAGTGAACGGGCAGCAGAAACAGGTAAGAGAGGCTTGGAGGTGAGATCTTTAAACAAGCTGTCCCAGCGTTTTCATCGGGAAGGGTTTGTATTCTGATCAAAATTATTTCCTTCCGCTAGGCTTGGTTTATTCTGTGTTTTTATACACCGCTGATAGGGTGGAGTCCTGCCAAAACTGAAGGTTAAAATGCCAAAAGGAGGGGAGGCTCTGCCAGAGCCTGTCTGAGTCAACAGGAGAGAGGAAGCAGGGAAGCCACAGGCCCTTCTGTTTGTGCACAAGTTTCCAGACCCAAGCTGCTGGCTTCAGAAGCTGGATTTTAGCTAATCATCTGAATTAAACCCCTAATGGTCCATCACGGCTTGTAAGCAGGTGCGCTTTTACCAAGGATACCAATTGCCCTGGAAATAACACCGAGAGCGCTGCAGCCCAAAAGCCCAAATCCCTACGCAAGGCACTAACACTCAGTATTAATTTCACACAGAAGACCTCTTTTTGTTTGCTTTTAACATGAATACTGTCCTTGGCATCCTGTATGACATGCTACATGCCTGTAGGGACAAACGGAGGTTTGCTGCAGCTTTGGCTAGTCTCTTGTCAGACACACAACACCTAATTCACTGCAATATTTCTACTTGTGCCAGTCTGGTTGGACATACATGATCCCACCGTTACCCTACAGCTTTCAGCTGGGAGCGTTCATGTATTCTTTGATTGCTTCATGTCCTGTAAAGCAAAGGATGGTCTTGGAGAGTGGTGTGTGGCTCAGCCCTGAGGTCCAGGCAACTGCTCTCGAGGGACCTTTCCTTTCCTACAGAATGACACAGTGGGGTTTGCCCAGTCTCTCTCCCCGGGTGCCCCTCTCATCCCAACCTGAAGTGGCCAAAGTCAACTCATCTGTAAGTGTCTCCATCTGGATTCATTTTAAGATTCGCTCTTTGGATCAGTGGGGAGAAGCAGGTCCCTGAGGGATGGGGTTCATCTCATCTTCAATTCGGTGTCTGAACCAGCTCGGGTGAAGTGCCCCCCAGGATGACTCTTTGCCCTCTTTAGTGAAAAGGGAAGTCCAGATGCTCAGATGGGGCTGTTCTCATTGTAGGGGCCTGCTTTTAGGTTATGTCTGAGGAAGAATGTAGAAACCTCCTGCCCTCCAATCTTCCTTGCTGAGCTGGGAAAGAAAGAATCTCAGACACAGCATATAAATCATTTCCCTTCCCACAGCCTTTTCCTCTCTTGTCATTGAGAAGATGACTTTAATATTCACAGAGTATTTAGCACAAGGGACCCCCACTCTCATTTCATCCTTGGACGCCACTGTAGTAAAAACAATAAACAGTTGAATGTGGCAGTGGGGTTTGGGAATGATGCCAGCTAACATTTAAAGTATGGGCCCAGTTATTTCTTGATGAATAACAGCATTTACAGAAGGCCTTTCACCCCGAGGTGCTTCACAAACTCTAAACATACATCACCACATCACAGAACAGGCGAAACAGCCAACTTCAAAGTTTCAGCTGGGAAAATCACACACACAGCCCACTGCAGGGAGCGATTCACCTGCCAGATGCCAAAAGGCAAGGCAGTCCTACGGCCGAGGAAAGGTTTGCTGCTAGACTCAAGGCATGTCCAAGCTGCAAAGCAGACCGTAGGGTCATCCTTCTCCTCTCTGGAAAGTATTTGGATGGCCTTTGAGTGTCTGTGTTTAAACACATTACTCCCGCGCTGCCCAGGTTGGAACTATCTACATTGTATTGTGTCTCAACGTGTTTGCAAGGTCCATGTGACTGTTCACCACTATTTCGTCTCCAAACAAGTGTTCCTCCCTGTTTCCTTCACACGCACTGGTGCCAGCCACCCCTTCCTCGCAACCGACAGTCCTACACCACCACACCAGTGCAAAGACCCAAAGGAGAAACTAAAAAGATGCATGTCTGTAAACCAAAAGCAGCTAAAGAAACCTTAAAAAAGACAATTCAGGAGGTTTAGCTGAGAAAGTGTCAGGAAAGGTCAGCTGCCAGGATTTGCTTTTATACCTTTGGAAAACCTCAGAGGGTAAACGAGCCTGAATCTGAGCATGGAGCATGCCCTGAAGGTGAGTCTGGAAGGACTTCCAGCCACCTGTCCTGAGCGTGCAGCCACCTTCCCTCTAAGAGGGATTGAAACAGGACCGTGCCATACGTGAACTGCATGGTGGACATTTCCCAGCATCACTGACCACCCAGGCGTGGTCCCCACCCATCTTCAGAAGCCTAGACAGGCATGGGCAAATCGAACTTCATGCTCCAGTTAGGTGACACTTTTACAGAGGAATCACAGGATACAAAGTACACAATGTGTAAAATGCCAACGGTCCAGAGGAAAACCTCAACATCTAACTGGCATCCTTCTGTTTGTATTTACTAGTTCATACTGGGACTTTCTGCTTTCCACGGTGCTCCCTGCCTGTCCCAGTGTTGCTCAAGAGGCTTCGCTGCTGGTGGTGAGCGCAGAGGCTTTACAACCAGGATTTTTCTCCTGTGACAGGTAGTGCAATGCAGGTTCATTCACTTCTGGCTCGAGTAGACTGAATCAGCAGATAGTCAGGACAGCAGAAGGATGCCATTGCGGTCAGAAGTGAGCAGGGAATAATAAATTGAAGTATTTGGATGTAATTATCCAAAGGAAAATGCAGATTGTGCAAAAAGAAAAGCTTCTCAACAGTGTAATTTATGAGGCTACAAAATAATCACACAAGCAAAATATGGGAAACCCCGAATTAGAGACATCTGAGCATCTAGAAACCATCTGAATATTTTCTTCCTCTCCCTAATTTCCCCAGTGCTCTGATTGCACAGTTAGTTCTGCAAGGCCAGGTTTGTTATCAGAGTGATTAACGGTTAGCAGCAGCAACAATTTTTTTCAATCCCTTCTGCAGATCAAGGGAGGAAAAAAATGCAACTCAGACAGAATTTCTGCCTCATACTTTCTGCTCTCAGCAGGGATGAACCCTCGGAACACCAAAGGCAGCTACAGGTGGTTGAGGCAAGGGTATTACTGGGATAGGATTTACTCCATCTCTTAACTGATCCACCCACTCATCCTTTCAGAGCTGATGTCCTTTTTCTTTTATTTGTATTGATGAACTCCACCTCAAATAGTTTGCTGTGTGATAAGAACTCAGTTAATCTATTAACCGGCTCATGTCAGGTGGCTGCCCCTGCTGAAATGAGATTTGCATGTCGCGGGGTAATTCAGAGCCTCCCCTAATTGCATTCTCGTGCATATTAGCATGAATTAAAGACTGGTTGCAGAGACTTTGCCTTCCTATTTTGCTCCTGTAATGGTTTTTGTTCTGGCTATTGCTGCTGAATAATCCCCGCTTTGGCAATCAAACTGAACCTGAAAGCGTTATTGGACTTCACGGTAAATGAATCCATTTTGGGCAGCGGATAAAGTTTCCAGTGGAACAGCATTGCCTTTGATGAGTTAACCTCCCTCTGCCCCAGTGTTTCCTGTTTTCTCATTGTCCTTTAAGCTCTCTATTTAAGTTATTTGTAAGCACTGAATCAGAATTTATGTACACTAAGAAACATTGAAATTATAAATAATCTAATCCTAGTAAGTGTGTAGAAATAAATAGGTATGGAATACTGGAAAGGTGTCAGAGTTTTAAATAGATGGTGTAGAAGGCATTATTATGCATTCTTATGCCAAGAAGTGAAACCATATCATGCCTAGACATTCTCTCATTAACATCCTATTCATTCCCAAATCTAAATCCAGATTACAGTTGTTTAATTTTCTGTGTATATATAATTTGTGAGTTATCTACCTTTTGGAGAAGTCAAGAGATCCAAGGCTACTGCAGATATGTGCATTTCCCCTCCCGCAGAAGACTGGCATATTCCACTGGTCCCTTCTCTGAGTCTAAAAGTTGTTTTTCTAAAGGACAACTCCTGGAATTAGGCACTTTGCACCCAAGGAAATGACTAAATTTGTACTGATCACACCCCTTGAAGGTAACTAAAGTTATGCACCATGACCTAAACCCTATTCCATTCATTTCTATCAAGGCAAATACATATGTAAGATGCTGCTATAGCAAGAAAAAAGAAATACAGTCTAACCAACCTCATTCCTTGATAAAAATCACCCCAAACACTCTGGGAGAAGAGGATAACAGGAAGAAGTTCTTCCTGGAGAGGGTGGTGAGGCACTGGAACAGGTTGCCCAGAGAAGCTGTGGATGCCCCATCCCTGGAAGTGTTCAGGGCCAGGCTGGATGAGGCTTGGAGCAACCTGGTCTAGTGGAAGGTGTCCCTGCCCATGGCAGGGGGGTTGGAACTTGATGGGCTTTAAGGTCCCTTCCCACCCAAACCATTGTATGATTCTATGATTCTATGATAAACATCCTGCCTCAAAGTTTCATCCTACTCATGTTGCCCTCCAAGTGCTTGAGAAACCAGAGAGGTACTGCACTTTGTTGATAGCTGAGGTTACCTCCAACTCACCAGACGTTTTTTAAAGCACCTTCAGCCTACAAATCCTTTATGGAATTATAAACAAGAGACTCTCTGGTTACAAAGGCGTGGCATTAGTCCTAGGAAAACAGACTCTTCTGCAGGACATCACTCAGTGGATCGTATAACCGGTTTACGAAGAGAAACACCAGCACTGTCTGCAGCTGCTTTACACCTTGCCAAGAGCAAGGCTGCAGGGGAGAGCAGGGACAAAGATAATTTATATAGCACCATACTGATGTGCCCACCTGGCTACTGATACCCACATGCAGCAGTTTAATGCTGTTATGGGACTCCCTGCTGTGTAGTGGAGCAGGAATCTCCCATCGCCCCCCTTTTTTAGGGCATTAGAATCATAGAATGGTTTGGGTTGGAAGGAACCTTAAAGATTATCTAGTTCCAATCCCCCTGCCATGGGCAGGGACACCTTCCACTAGACCAGGTTGCTCCAAGCCTCATCCAGCCTGGCCTTGAACACTTCCAGGGATGGGGCATCCACAGCTTCTCTGGGCCACCTGTTCCAGTGCCTCACCACCCTCTCCGGGAAGCACTTCTTCCTGATATCTAACCTAAACCTCCCCACTTTAGATTAGATTACAGGTTTGGCTCATGAGGGACTTGATGTTAGGCTTCTGTAAGAAATGTGCCTTGTAAAAGTACAGCATGTTAATGAAGGAACTAAAACAATACAAAACCACTGTAAAACACATTAAATGGATTAAGAATTGGCTAACTTCATGTCTGAAATATAATTATAACCAGAGAAATTTTCTGTGAGTGGGTGTGTGTTTGGAAAGATCCCATAGGGACTGGTTCTTGGCGCTACATTATTGTATTTTATCATCAACTTTGGGGAAAAAAAAAAAAACAAACAAACCTTAAAATCATTATCAACAAATTTTCAGATGAAGAAGGCTGGGAAAATGGTAAAAAGAAGGAATACAGGTCACTGATACAAATGGGTAATTGGTAATCTGAAGGTAAGCAAGTACAACAAGATCGGAGAAAGAAGATATTTGACTGGTGGAGGCTGCAGCGGTTCTGCACTGGAAAGCCACAACCAAAAAAGTGTTGCAAGTCCTAGTGAGTGATCAACTGTCCATCAACTGACCCAATCAATATGCATGTAAGCAGGGGAAATCCAGGGGGGAGGATTATGTTGTCTGAGTATTTCCCCTCTCCCGAAGCTGCTGCCAACGCATTGTGCCCTGCTCTTGCGTCCGCAAAGCAAGCGGGAGGTTGAAAAGCTGGAGACAATTCAAGAAGGAAACACAAGAATGTACAGAAGTCTGAGAAAGACGACTTGCAGGGAGAGATTTACAGAGTTCAGTCAAAAGAAAGCTAAGGGGTGGCTGGACACTGATCCAAGAACCTCCAGGGAGAAACCCAGTATCAGGAGTTGTCTTCAGTCTAGCCAACAGAAATGTCCCATGCCACCAGACTTGATCCAAGTTCCCGTACCAGGTGCACACCTTGGCCATGGCCTGCCACCATAGGTGGGGAACATGCCAACCTTTCCCTCAAAGAGAAATCCAGGTGCCTGATCCAGCCAAAGGCTATGGCATGCTCTGACAGGTACAAATGTGGAAACAAGCCAGGGACCTGCTGAAATCTGGCCTGCTGCGCACCAGATTTCAAGCATGAATGTGGCCAAAGAATTTGGGTCCGGGATGCTCCAGCTCTGTTTTCATTCTGTGGTTTTTGTCCGTGTGCTGATCCCAGTGCCAAAGAACTGCTGCATTGTTTGAGCGATGTGAATCCGGTGGCATTGCCTGTCTCAGAACAAGCAGTTTAAAAGCTCTCACCTTCTCTCAGAAGAGACGCTAAACCAAGAGACGAAGATAGCAGGCTCAAGCAAGAAAACTGCTGTGCCTTTTCCCCCAGATGAAGGAAGGATTAGGCACTGACCAGTTTGAGGAAGAGAAAAATGGAAAGGCTGGAGAGCAGCAATGTTTTGGAACGCTGTGCATGAGACAGACATTACAAATAATAGTTCTTTACTGGCCCCGTATCTCAGCAGCATTTATTTCTATCGTCCTACCTGCCCCTTTTGGAGACCTCTTATCCCATCACTTCAAAGGCCAGTAGCCAAACATGGCAGTTAAGCAAAGGTCAGAGAGGGGTGGCTGACATCAGACCGTCTCCATCTGGCTGCAGATACTGCCTTGAGTGCAGTCCCTCCCTTTTCATCTGTGTGGGTTTTCTTCAGCTCCACTGGGAGACAGCTGGAAGCACAAAGGGGAAAAATAACCGGTGAATACGTAACAGGAACAATTTGTTCTTGGATTTAGAGGTGTCTATGGACAATATGTAAGCCAGTGTTTTGAGTGAAATATTTCACTAATAATCCCTTTGAGGAGTATGGAATAATTGATGCCTGGAAGTGATGTACAGGGATATGGAGAAGTTGGAAATGGGTGTAACAGAGTGCGATTATGGCAGGGTTTGAGAAAAGCCCCCACCGTTAGAGGTAGCTTTTCATGGGGGAACAAGCTGTGGAGAAAGCACATGGTGAGGAACAAGCTGGATGCTTTAGCACACTTTTAAAGCGCCTTTAACACATTGAAGGAATGTGTTAATAACAATGTTCCTGTATTTTGCAAGCAATTACAATGCTAGCTGCATATTTTTATTTGCAGCACATTATTGACTTGGACAAGCTTTACAAAACATTGCTGGAACTCAGGCCATTATACTTAAGAATAATTGCATGAACTGCTTAAATATTCAAACACTGGCGAATAAACAAGTATCATCCTGTATGAAGTTCTCAACAAATTGTTGCTGCTGCTGGTTGAACCTTGTGTTCACTGTAAAGACTACTTTCTTACGGCACTTCTAAAAGCTTATGTGCAAGTGCAAGTGCAATATATAATTTGAGGTCTTTTCAGTTAATTGCCCACACAGCTGAATTCTACATAACTGCTAGATTCCAAAAAGGCAAAAGCGGAGCTGTTTGTTTATTTTCTCTTCAGTGGGAACTACGCTTTCTACTAATCAGTGACTGCAGCTGAACTGAATTCATCATCACAATAGCAAGACAAGAAGTGCATTCATTTAACAGCACATTAAACTGTGCATGCATTTTAGCCCTTTTGCAATGTGGTTGCTATGGCATTTGTGGGTGGCGGTGAAGATGGCAGGAGATTCTCAACATAAATGCCAAACCACGCGCTAATATATGTCACAGTGACCTGCTATTAATTCAGGGGCTGCTCTTTTATCATAAAAAAAAAAAAAGATCAGCTCAACTTTCACTTCAAGAATGGATGTGAAATTCAAAACAGCAGTGGCTACAAGAGTGTAAATCACATGACAGAAACTTTAAGGGCTGGGGTTTTTTGGTGTGCTAAGCCTTCCTGAAACCACAGAAAGATTATAAGGAAATGGGAATAAGCTGACAGTCACACTAAAAAGTTGGGCTGTGCACCTGCCCATAGACTTAGTTCTAGCAATTTCATCTTACCATAAATGTAATGGTTGTTGGGACATGTATTAACATAAATGTGAGTTTTTAATTCCCTGCCAGTTTTTTCTAGGTGGATGTGACACCTGTACCAGAGCCAGGTATTTCTTTGGCCCCACGCTCTTCATTCACAAGGAATTTGGAAGTTTGTTTTCCTTAACTCTAAGGAAAACCAGATCATGAAGAACACCTTTCATGGTCCTTTTCCTCAGGACTGTGCTTATCATCTTTGTGCCAGGGTCTGGGGCTTCTTTTTCAGATGCATGGAAGTCATTCTCCACCCGTGTGTCCTGCACAGGCCTTTCTTTGGGCAGGGACCGACAACTGCCCCGTGTAGTTCCTAGCATTGCTTCAATTATACGTGTCCTTAATGAAGGTTACTGGCTCCTTACAGTTATATTAAGTCCAACACATCTCTGACACAGTCCTGCAAAATGAAACATAATTATAGAGGAAGCAGAAGGTGTGGATTTGTGTCTTCTCCCCCAGATTAGAATCCCCGCGAGCATCCTGTCTGAACCATACCAGCGGCTGGTGCCTTCTTGCCCACAGGAAGGTGACTCCCTTCCTGCCGGCGCACATTTCTGAAAGCAGTCGGGAGGCTGGGCATCAGCGGGTATTTACAGTGTGCTGGCACTGGACCCTTCCCAAAGAGCAACCTGCCTGAAAGCTGAGCCTCTCCGGTGGCTGTGACAGGTTGCGTATGATGAAGGCGGTGAAGACATTGCCTGCTGCTTGCACTGGCCAGTGAAATACTGCCAGAAGTAAGTTCAGCAGAGGATGTGAAAGCTGCTTGTAGGTGCCAAGGCTTGTCCTCTTGTCTTTCCCTGCATTGTTTTCTGCCCTGCAGATCCTGACCGAGGCCACAACCGGCGATATGCCCATTTCCCAGCTGTAGAGCAAGCCTGAGCAGTGAATACCATGGAGAGCACGCAGGCTCTCTGCACAGGGGCAGCCAGAGTTTCTCTTGTTCTGCATAAGCATTTCAGCTCATCTGGCATTTTTCATTCGGAGCATTAACCTACAGTCCAATATAATTATGTACTATATGCTCTTAAATTTTTAATTAGTTACATGCACTCGAGAGCAAATGGTCTCTTTTTTCCCCTGGTATACACATATAACTCCTCTCAGAGTTAATGGGATTTACATGGGTTTATCAAGTGATAATAAAAGCCTGAACACCAGCCTCTGCTAGCATTGGCTGTGCAATTTCCTGCTCTCCCAACACACAGGGAGTATAGCTGCGCGCTGTTAAGTGCAACGTAACTGGAAGAAAAAACGTTTAAGGTTAATTCTTGGCTTTAGCCATGTTGTCCTTGGAAATCTGCTCCGTACACGGTTCTTTTTGAAATGTTACGACAAATCACACAGAACGAAGCAAATAAAAGGGAAAATTGATTTAAATGTCACGGATGGGTCTCTTCTCCACTGCAAAAGGGCACATCTGCACTGTGAGGTGTCTGGGTGAGAAGTCGCTGTAGGAGTCTGTGCATTGGAGGTTGCAACAGCAGAAGGATGGGAGGGTCCATGTAGCACCTTGCTCTTGCTCTGAGGGGAATTATGAAGAAGATAACACCAGCTGGGCCGATTTAATCAGTTCTTATGTGTCTCCAGCCTCCTGTCAGGCAGGCATGAAACAACAAGTCCTTCAATGCTACCTCAGCATCCCTTGGGGCTGGAAAAATGGCTTAGTCCCAAAACGTGGGACTTGTCTCTCCCAACTTCAGCTGT
>NW_010232387.1:0-2582 GCF_000690775.1 Eurypyga helias | reverse complement strand
ACCGGCACCGGCCGGCCACGGCAAAGGGTTCCTGCACGCCATGGCTGCAGGGCCGCAATGCCTGGGCCCAGCTCCAAGCCAGGGCATTGCGTTCCCTCTCCTCCAGCTCCTCCTGTAGCTTCAAACTGCTCTGTGGTTACCCTCAAGAAATCCAACCTGTTGAACAATGACTCCCACTGCAACATGCACTCCGCACCATGATGGTCTGGGGCTTGTGGACTGGGGCAGGACCCTGATTTTTAGCCGTTTGAGGACCTGGTGCCATGCCCGTGTCGCCGCCCTGTCTGGTGCCATGCACCCACAGCGTCGGGGCAGCGCTGGCGATGGGTGCCAGCAGCCTCGGGGCTGAGGATGCAGGTGGGTCAGTTGCTGGAAGGATACGGCCCTCCCACCTGCATCCCTGGGGCTGCACCAAGGGGCACGGCCAGTGCTGGTTCTCCCACCGGACGAGCTCTCCCGCTGCCGAGCAGGGAAGTGCCGTATGGCACGGCCAGGGCTCTGTGCAGGCTCAGCACACGTCACGGGCTTTCCTTTCCCAGGGATGCACGTGGCACAACCCCTTTTTGTGTTAAAATAAAAATCAAGCCTGCGTGGGACTGTGCCCAGTGGAAGCAAGCTCATGCCAGGGATCAGAGCCTCCACAGAAGATGTTCCATGGGTTCCCGCAACCAGCAGACCGGCAGCCCACCTCCCCACAGAGACAGCGTGGAGCCGGCAAGAGCCTGCGGGGAGTCTGATGCCCAAAGACGGGGATGCTGAGTGTCACACACAAGGCCACTGTCCCAGCACGAGGGGACTGGGGTGACAAGGATGTCCCAGCCCTGCTGGGTTGCATCCAGCTGGAGAATCCAGGTGCTTCCAGTGTCCCTGGAGCATGAAAACAGCTGCAGAGGAGTTGCTGGGGGAGCAGGGCCAGCCACCACATTTTTACCAAGATGTCACCATTATCCATCACACATCTCGCAGCAGCACACGGTCCCCCGGTTCTTGTGCACAAGGTTCTGCACAAACCCAGTGACCTCCCCAAAGGCCTGGGGTGATTTGGGAGGCTGGGGTGTGCTCCCACTGGGGCCGCTCATCACGGCCAGCTCTTCCTCGAGCCCCGTCCCGGGCTGGGAGTGCGGGAAGAGGTTCCCCAATGGCGGTGACTCAGCCGAGGGGGACGTTTTGCAACACGCTGGACGTGGGAGGAGGCTGCTGGTGCGAGGAAAGTAGGCGGCGAAATATCCGAGGTGTGTGGTGAGCATGTGGCCTGGGGAGGCTGGAGGGCAGGGATCAAACGCTGCAGGGAAAGCCAGGGGCAAGCGGACCTGTGGCCAAGAGCTGGGAAGAGGGTCCCGCTCTGGGGCTCGCTGGGGGACAGCGGATGCTCACTGGTGGCACGGCCGCAGTTGGATGCTCCGGAATGGGCTTTCTTGGGGTCTGGTGCGTTCACCCCATGCCAGAGTGTGGCCCCTGCACCCCTCCCTGCGTTAATCTGGGACAAACTACGCAAAGCCACAAATATCTCCGTTAAGGCAAGAGGTAAGACACTCGACGGAGAGGCCGGATCCAACCCGAGCATCACCGGTGGCTCGGGCACGTCTGCCGTCGTCGTCCCTCTGACTCAGTGACACAGTTTCCAGCTGGCTCCTTCCCCCATCACGATACATATTTCTAGTGGACTTTTCAGTGCATTTGGCTTTTGGGGGCTGTTTGTTGTCAGTTAGTTATTTTATTATATTTATTGTTAGAAATAGGGCTATTTTTAGCACCCTGTTGGTTTAGATAGAGATGGGATTAGTCATCCCACCAAGAGCTGTTTGCAGTCTCTCCTCAAGGATTCTCTGGGGTTTGTTTTCCAATCAACTGAGATCATGTATCCAAAGAAATAAAAAATAAAAATAGTCGTAATACTGCGCAGCAGCCGAGCTCCCGGTGCCTCTCCGTGAGCTACGGGCTGGAAACGAGGGTAGGATCCAACCCGGGATATTTATGAGACGAAGACGAGAACATTACTACGAACCTCAAAGTATTTTGGAAAGTCAGCTCGAGCTGTGTTGTTTTTTTTTTTCTCCTGGGAACCAAGTGCTGAGTAACTCCCTTCCCACACCAGGCCGATGGCTCCGTGCAGCTGGTACGCAGCCTCTCCACACTGGGAATTGCTTTCCCTTGCCCTGTGCCAGCGGGGAGGGAGCAGGACTCGGGGCTTCCAAGATATGCAGCCACCTACACCCTCGTTTTTTTAAAAAAAAAAAAAAGACACCCAAAAAACTAAAGTGGGAAAAGAATGTGCTCCTTTCCCACATGGAGCACAAGGAGAGGAGTCGGTTGAGGGCTGATTTCCAAGCCCAGAGGCCGAGAGCAGCATCCCGTGCCACAGAGCGGTGTCTCTATCCCCCTTTGGCGTGACTTTCGGTGTCCCTGCTGCCGGTGGTCCTGCTGAGCCCAGCCGGAGCAGGTTTTGGGGAGACCAGTTTGGCTCTGGGAAAGATGGGAGTCAGATGTGGGAGGACTCGAGGTCCATGGCTCATCCCATCGCTCACTGGCATGGGAATGTGGTCGCCAGCTCGTCGCCCCCCACCTTGGGGTGCTGCAGAGGG
>NW_010232386.1:14735-30391 GCF_000690775.1 Eurypyga helias | reverse complement strand
TTCTATGATTCTATGGTTGTTTACTCGGGATTATTTGTGCTTCCTTGTTCCCGACACCTCCCACAGGAACACCTCGAGGCCTGCACCCCACCGTGGAGCCCGGGTTGCACAAGGGATCCCCAGCAGCATTCTGGGTGGTGCAGCCACCTTGCTGAGGGGGGCATCAGGAATTGGGTTATCTTTCTAGGGATGTACAGAACAGATAAACTGGTTAAAATACAGGCGCTCAGTGCCATCCCAGTGCCACTGTGGAATTCGATATGTCAGATGTGTTCTGCCAGCTCAACTGTGCTCACTGGGAGCCCTCTCACCTTGCCCTGTTCCAACCTGACTTGCGGTTTGGTACAGGGTTGTGTGGAGAAGACACTGCTGCCTTTGCCTTTGCCTTTTCCTTTCCCTCCCAATCCAGAGCTGAGCAGCTTGTGAGACGTGGTCCCTCCTTGCTCTTGGTGGTCTGCTGTCCACCACCGTGCTGACAGCTGCTGCTTCGGGGCATACCCGCGCTCCGGGTTCCCAGCCTTGGAAAAGGGTGGGAACTGTTGAGGAAACGTACCTTGAGTCTTGTCTGCCCCCAGTTCCACCAGTAGGCTTGCTGGGCATAGCGAGCAGCTTTGGTAGGGTTCACTGGCCATCCTGCAAAGCCCAGACCATGGTGCAGCTCAGACCCCAGGGAGCTGGCATGTGGACCTTCCCCTTCGTGTCTCTCTCTTTGTCCACCTGTTTTTGCCGGGCTTTGGGCTCCTCATGCTTAGCACGCCCCGTAGAGAGGTTTGAAAGGGAGGAGTCGCCATTCCCTGCCGACTCGCAGAGGAAACTGGAGCAGGGTGGGAGCCCATCACTGTTAATGGGGCCAGAAACCCAGCAGTGGTGTGATGGGTCTGGTGCCTGAGCCAGGCATGCAGGTTTCCCAGGAATGAACTTGTGCAAAGGGATCCCTGTGGCCAGCTGGGGCTGTGGCTGTGGTTCACCTGTCGTCCCTTCTGGGCTATACATGCTGCACCTCTTCCCACAGTCAGCTTGGTGGGAAAGTGTATGCGGCTCATCCCCCAAGTTTGTAACGTGCCATTAAATGATTCTTAACCAGGAACCTCTTTGCTCCAGCCAGCTCCATCCTGTGGCACTCCTAGCAAGGTTATCTGTTTGGGCTAGGAAAACAAAGCAAAAAACCCCTGAAAACCCTGTACAGAGAAAATCACCAGCATGTTTCGTTGCAGGGCTGGGTTTCCACCGCTGACAGTCTTTTTTTAGGGGCTCATGATAGCTTCTTTTTCTTAAAGTCTCCGTTCTGGGGGATCATGTGATATGTGAGGGTCTTAGATTTTGTTTGGGAAAAGGTGGGTTTTAGCAGCCTTCACAGGGAGCTTGTGAGGAAGCACTTAAAACACCCAAAAGCACAAAAAACCCGCAACAGATTAAAGTTGTTTACCTGCTTTAAAACCTTTTCTTTCAGGCTGCCAAGCGTTGCTAGTACTAACGTCTTAAAAACTGACCCAGGCATGGCCACCCAGAAACCCGGTATCATCGGGATGAGTTCCACGGAGTCGCACGCTTGCCGAGCGGTGTCGGTTCACACGCTGATAAGCCTTGCCGGGGCCTGGAACGGTGGAGGAGGATGGCTTTGCTCTGATGGTGCTCGTATGGGAAGGGAGGCTTGTTGCTGTCGTTTTAGCGGTGTTTAGGGGATGGTTTAGTGCTCTTGCGAATGCCAGCTTTATCGTGTTCAGCCGTGGCAGGCCCCGTGCCATGCTTACCACAGCTTTCCCCTGCGCTCAGGCGATGGCCGTCTGAGAACACAGCGGCATTCCCGACAAAATGCAAGCTGCTCCCTGGCACGGGTCTGGATCCAAATCCTGCTGCCGGGATCCCCGCAATACAAGAGATTGAAGCGATAGCGGGGTTACTGCGGTGCCTGGAGGTCACCACTTTCACCTCTTTCTCAGCTCTTCTGGTAGTGTGTCTGTGTAATGAGGCACATAGAATCACAGAATCCCAGAATGGTTTGGGTTGGAAGGGACCTTAAAGCCCATCCAGTTCCAACCCCCCTGCCATGGGCAGGGACACCTTCCACTAGACCAGGTTGCTCCAAGCCTCATCCAGCCTGGCCTTGGACACTTCCAGGGATGGGGCATCCACAGCTTCTCTGGGCAACCTGTTCCAGTGCCTCACCACCCTCTCTGTGAAGAATTTCT
This sequence comes from Eurypyga helias, assembly GCF_000690775.1. Taxonomy (NCBI): domain Eukaryota; kingdom Metazoa; phylum Chordata; class Aves; order Eurypygiformes; family Eurypygidae; genus Eurypyga; species Eurypyga helias. The sequence goes on along the minus strand of NW_010232386.1, from coordinate 28,202 downwards.
TCCTGACATCTAATCTAAACCTCCCTGATTTCAATTTATACCCATTACCCCTTGTCCTACCACTACAGGCTCTTGTAAAAAGTCCTCTCCCAGCCCCCTTGTAGCCCCTTCAGATACTGGAAAGCTGCAATGAGGTCTCCTCGGAGCCTCCTCTTCCCCAGGCTGAACAAGCCCAGTTCTCTCAGCCCTTCGTCATAGGAGAGGGGCTCCAGCCCTCTGATCATCTTCGTGGCCCTCCTGTTGCTGACATGTTGCTGTCGTGCACGGCACGTGCAGGTTTTAGTGGTCTCGCACATTTCGGAAATTTGCATATTCTTGAGTGGCATCTACTGGCTTTCTTGTTATTAACTGGTTTCAGTCGCTGACCGTTTCTATGCACAGTGTCAGAAATTCTGCACAGGCGGCTGTAAATAAAGGATCCTAGCTGCAAGGAAGTTCCACTCGGTACCTCTGAGACCTCTGTTGATGAAGGAGAGTGGGAATATTACCTCCATTTCATGTGAAATTTCAAAGACGTGAAATGGAGACGTTTGATGGGAACTTCTCTTACTGTCACTCCTGCTGCCACGCGGGAAGGGGCACCCTCTGGGTCCGGCAAAGTGGTTATGCTCAAGTGATACCTGTAGACGAGGTTTTGGGTCAGGAAACAGGTAGTGTTTTCCTCTCAGATACCTCTGCAGGGGTGTTTGTGGCCACCTTGGCGGGATAGGCTTAATGAACAGGAGGACCTTACTCCCACGAGAGATCTCCTGTCTGCCAGCTCTCAGGATGGTCCTGGCCTTGAGCAGTGAGCAGTTCAGGGAGTTTCCTGTGGCCAGCCTTGTCCCTCAGCCTCTAGCTCCACCATGCTTTCAGCAGTTCAAGACAGCAGCTGGTCCACTAGACGAGTGGAGAAGAGGTGTACCTTCAGAATGAGAATTGCATCTCTGAGGTGCACATCAGCACCCTGGAATAGCCCTGCTTATCTCCAGAGCTGCTTTAGGCTGGGTTTTCTTCCCCTGCCCTGTTTGAAAGCATTGTTTTACAATTGTCTCTCTTAACAGTCAAGTTCTTGGCTTGTTCCTTCACCCCCTAGCATCAAGAGCTGAACTCGGCTCATCTCTGATGGACCAGAGTCTTTTCTCTAATGGTCTTCTCTCCTTAAAAAGGACAGGTGCCCTGGAGCTGGGGGTGGCTGTAATGTGCTGTTCCCTAGCTTTTTGCATCCGGGAACAGTGTGAGCTCTGTGTCCACTCTAGAGCTGGGGAATGCATCCTCCACCCAGCAATGCGTGGACATGAGAGTGGCCCTAAGCCTGTTCCAGAGCACACTGTGAGATGCTCTGCTGTAGAGCACACTCCTGCCCATTGGATATTTTCCCTTCCCTTCACTCCTCTCTTGTTTTAACTATTTCTGGAGGTGATTCCTTAAGGTATTGTCTGCCAGCGTCATGAAGTCCAGCTCTAAGTATGTATTTTTGTTTCCTGTCTTGATTACATCCCCAGTGCCTTGGTGGTGCTCTGTTTTGTTTCCCTCTGGTGTGCGTGGTGCGTGTTACATGATCAATGTGAACACAACGGAATGGAGGAATAAATTTGATGTCGTGAGTGTGTGCATGCTGAGCCCTGGATGCATGTGATGGCCCTTTGGTCCTGTTGTTCTCAGGAGGTGGATTCAAGGCACTCCTAACAAGTTCTTGCAGGTGAATGGGTGAGTGAGTAGTGCGGCAGTTTGTGTTTAGACACCAGGATGTTCACCCAGCACAGAGCACTGCTGGGCCCTTGGCTGCTCTGAGCCGTGCTCCAGGAAATTTTCCCTTTGACCTGTGCAATGAGGACGGTGGTGAGAGCTGGATCCAGCAAAGGTAGAAATCTCTTGTTTCTACTGCTATTGAATCTGACAGGGGTTGTTGGCTTCCAGGCTGCCCCTGACGACGGAGGGTTGGAAGAAGCATCTGTCTGAAGGAGCCCTGTGAAGGAAAGAGCAGGGTAGGTTTGTTGGCACCCCGAGAGCTGGCTGTGTCGAGCACACAGAAGCCCAGCCAAGGGCCGTGGAAGTATGAGATGCCTCCTCATCAGGTGGCCTGCTGCCACCTACCTGGTGCAGGCCAGGTCTGGCGAGACCACAGAGATTTGTAGCTCTGGCTTTTTGTCTTTGGTTACATGTGGAAGTGGAGTTGGCAGTTTGTAGTTTCTGAGGAGTTTCCATGGATGAGCTGGGATGGACTTTGCTCCAAGTAGAGGGAATGTGTCAGAGTTAGGTCAGCATCAGAGGAAGTCTCAAGGGGCTGGGAGCAGATCAGGTGGCTCTTCTCCAGGAGATGCCACCAGACAGAGCAGTGCGAGCCGTGCAGTCCCGCGTCTGGGAGGGCAGGACTGAAAGATGTCACATCGCCCACCAGAACTTAGTATACATCCTCATCACTGCCACTCCACCTTCCCTCCCTGCAATTACAGTTGCACTTGTAATTAGCACCCATGATGTAACTGAAGCCAAGCAGTTTCTTGCCATCAGATTTTATTTTTACCCTGTAGGCTAACAGTAAAATGTGCTGCCTCACTAGAGAGCTGAAACTTTAACAATTACTATGCTAAGTAAAAGAAGGCTGATGGGAAAGAGAGGGGAGGGATGCTTGTCAGATGCTGGTATCAGGAATCCTGCCTGCCATCCCTCCTACGCAGGGACCTCAGCACCAGGAGGATGGAGACTTCTGGGGGTAGACTGAAATGAGGGTCTTTCTCAACCTGTTTTCTCAGATGATGTTCTGAATAGCTCGGAATTAAAATAACCTGGCCTTGGAAAATAAGGGAGCTCTTGACTGGAGGCTTTCGCTCTGTTCTTTGGTTGACTTGGTGATTTTGAGTGTTTCATATCCTCCCCAACCCAGCCTCGCTGTAGTAGCTTAGAATCATAGAATCACAGACTGGTTTGGGTGGGAAGGGACCTTAAAGCCCATCCAGTTCCAACCCCCTGCCATGGGCAGGGACACCTTCCACTAGACCAGGTTGCTCCAAGCCTCATCCAGCCTGGCCTTGGACACTTCCAGGGATGGGGCATCCACAGCTTCTCTGGGCAACCTGTCCCAGTGCCTCCCCACCCTCTGCGGGAAGAACTTCTTCCTGATATCTAATCTAACCCTCCCTGATTTCAATTTGTACCCGTTCCCCCTTGTCCTGTCACTACAGGCCCTTGTAAAAAGTCCTCTCCCGGCACCCTTCTAGGCCCCCTTCTTCTGTGCCCATGGGATCCCACCATGTTCGTGGAAGGGGTTGCAGTGTTTGGCTGCTCCTGATGCGCCCTCTGCACCTGGAGTAGGTCACAGGATGTCTCCTGTCAAGGCCACGGAGCTGGATTTGTGAAGGAGCTTCTGCTCAGGCCCGTAGTTGGCATTTCAGAATCAAGGGAGATGGCGCCTGGCAGGAGTCTGCGCTGCTCTAAGCAGCAGTTGCTGCAGTCCAGGGCTGGGGTGGATGTACAAGCTTGCTGTGCCCTCCTGGGCACCCGAGAGCTTGGAGAGAAGCTGGAGGCCATGGTGAGACAAGGTGTTTGAGGCTTTTTTCATGCTTTTTGTAAATGGAGGAGGGGGAGTTGGGATGCAGAAGCGTCACAGCTCACATGGAGTTCTTGGGCAGAGCAGCAAAAGCAGAAAGAGAAAGACTGGAAATAGGTTCTCAGAGCCCTGACAACTCATGGGGTGGAAGGAGAGCAGTCCTGTGCTCCTGCTTCGTGCCTGTTGCCCTCTTCGAGTGATCCTTCAGGCAGGGCCGCTGCCAGGGCACTGGAGGAGGGACATGTGCGGGTGTTGGGTAACAGTGCAGGTTGGAAATGGCAGCATGTCTTAGGAAAACATCAGAAACCCCATATTGTATAGGGGATTGAGGGTATAAAAAGGAGTTTTGCCTCTTAGTAATTTTTTGACCAGCAGCATGAGTTTATAACTTCCCAAATGCATTTGGCTGTAGGTGTGGAAAACAGGACCTTTGTAGTGAGGCAGTCAGTCGTAATGGTGGTTGTAGATGACAATTTTCATACTGAGCTGTTCCTACCCCTGCTGCAGTCAGTTGGCTCAGCTGCGCTGAGGCAGGCATGCAGGTATGGCCAGACCTCCTTGCAGGAGCCATTGCAAGGCCCACCGTGTTTTCCACTGGCTTTGGCTCCTACGTTTGAATTGGCCAAAAACTGTCAGGCCGCTATTCAGCAGGCAGATGAAAGCTGGCTTCCTTCTGCAGTGTATGCACAGGTGGTGGTGGGGAGGGTGAGGGAAGGAAATACGAAAAACATCTTGCTGGGTAGGTGGAGGCAGTGACCCAGTGTGTGGGCCTTCTCCCTGTGCCAGGGTTCGCTGTGGGACCAGAGCAGAGCTGGGCTGGGGCTGTTCGGGCTGCAGGGACACGGTGAGTAATCATCCAGGGAGTCATCATAGAATCATGGAATGGTTTGGGTTGGAAGGGACCTTAAAGATCACCCAGTTCCAACCCCCTGCCATGGGCAGGGACACCTTCCACTAGACCAGGTTGCTCCAAGCCTCATCCAGCCTCACCTTGAAGACATCCAGGGATGGGGCATCCAGGGATGAGTGCCCCTGGAGAGCTGACATCACCCTGCCTGCTGTGCTGGAGACAAAGGTGTCCTCTGCCCCGGTACCATCCTCTAACCTGACATCTCTGGGTAGCTGCCCTGCCTGATGCATGCTCACCTGGATGCCAGAGGCTTCTGCCTTCTAGTTTTAATGAGGTGCAGCACTTGCGCCCCAGCTTGGAAGCTCAAACTGCCAGAAGGGGAGAAAACTGGGAGAGGCTATTTTTAGCAACAGGTTTTTCTCTGAACTGTGTTTGGCTTTGGGAAGGGGAGTAAAAAGGTGTAGGAGCTGACAGCCTACAAGTGAAGCAGGCAGACGCAGAGATACAGAGGGATGGCAACATCGTCCAGAGCATGAAGTCCGGAAAAGTCAAAACCACCACGGCTCTGCTTTGGCAGCTGCTGGCTGGCCTGGGAGGCTGGTTTGGAGCAGGGGCTGTCCTGTGCAATGGATCCTGTTCAGTCGGGAGCTGGGACAAAGTTGCTGCTGCCTCCCCAGGGCATCATGCCTGGAGGCCCAGGCATTTGTAAGGTTCCCTGGGCAGGATTGCTAAATTAACTCATCCTTCTTCCTTGGGGCAGAGCTGCCTGCTGAATGCGGGGCTCTGGAGTGCCACGCGACTGGCTTAACTGCACTGTTTCTTTGTTCCATCCTAGGAAAAAGGAGATAAAATTGGCATCAATTCTTCCTTGGCATTTACAGGGCACTTAAAACCCACCTGAACCCCAGCTGGCATCTGGATTGAGGACAGCAGTGAGGTCACAGGGTGAGGAGTGAAATATGCCCGTAGTTTTGTGATGACACAGGATTTGGCTGAGCTGAGAGAGGCTACACATAAGTATAAAAATTTTGGAGAAACCAGATCATCCTCCAGCCTTCTCTTTTGATCTAAAAATATATATAAACTGTTCAGCATCTTAAGGCAATTTCAGTTGCTGGTGAGCTCAGGGAATCTTGTATTGGCTTCCTAGGGGAATTTTAGCATTTGCTGGAATACTTGCTGTCAGACGTGATTTCCATTGCTCTACTGGCTTTATTTATGTCGCATTGGCTGCAGCTGTCAATGTGAATGTTTCTGCTATTCCAACTGGAATAAAGACTTTTGTATACTCAGCCAAAAGGGCTCTGGAGAATGTTCCTGAAAATGCATACGCAGGCATGTGCCTCTAGGAAGAGACATCCTGGATTTCAGGAGCTGATGATGCCAGATCCAAGAGGATGCAACACATGGCTCCTCCTGCAGGTCCTCCACCATGGTGCAGAGGGGCAGGAGAAGGGCCTTGTCTGAACTCATCTTTCTGCAGCTCTAAAATTCTGCTTCCCCCTTGCCTTTGATGTGCTTCCGCTTATGTCTTTCTCTTGATTCAGTTTCAGATGAACCTGCTCCTGGCCTGAGATTTCACACGCTTGGTCTTGACAGGAATGCACATCTCCCCGTGGGAGCAGGGATGTTGTGTACAGTGGGCAGCTCAGGGAATCCCTGCTGCTGCGTGCTGGTGCTTTTTCTCAACGGTTAGTTTGAATCCAGCCCAAAGTGCTTTTGATGCCAGCCTTTGATAGTTAGCAGGGCTCTGCAAACAGTGGGTTGGCCATCTGACTCTGGTAGCAGAGTAGTGTTTCCTTCCTAGAGATTCCAGGGCCAGAGCACCAGTTCAACATTTCTTCTTGGCAGTAATTTGGGGACTAAGGTGGAAAACAACTCTCCCTGTAAATGGGAGATGTAATTCCCATTTATATGTAGTTCTACATGTAGATGTAGTTCCAGATCAGACTTTTTTTTTTTTTTTGGTAGAATGATGTGGATTAAATGCCGTGTTACTGCTGCTCGTGTCTCTCTGCTGTGGAGGAAGAGATCTCCAAGTTTGTCCTGGAGGCTGACAGAAGTAGAGATGTGGAGGCCTGTTACCTAATCTAGGTCTAATTATGCTGCGCCTTGACCCTGGCCCTCCCACCGATGTAGTGCATGACATCAACATTTTTAAATGAGATATTTGGATCGACCAAGTGTTGGTCTAATTTGGCATAGGAAAACATTCCTTTCTGAGGGCAGACATGGCATTTTAAGAAAATATATCCCAAAACTTGGTGTTACCTAACGATAGCATAAAAAAGGCATTGTGGTACCAGACACGATGAAATTATTGACTGCATCTCTGGTCTGAGCCCTGATGTTGAATCAGGAGAGAATTTTCTGCTGTCTGTGTGCATGGTGAGGTGGTGCTTTTGAACCTATTTTTGGACATCTCTGAGGTGTTCAGAAGAGGCCAAGCATTGTGCAGCTACTGAAAGAGATGGCAATGCTCAACACTACGGGAAGTGGTTTCCCTAGTTTGGTCAGATTAGCTGATGTGGTTCATTAGTCCTAAATCTGCCACAGAATAACAGCAAAAACCCACAAGTGGGGAGGAGAAGGCAAATGCAGGATATGCAGATGTAATTTAGGTTTTAGAAAGGAAAAAATCCTAACCAACAAGATACAGAAGTGTAACATATTTATGGTGATCAGTCAACTTTGCAATGCTCGCTTTGTGCTTGAGTACCTCGCTGTGTTTCTCATGGAGGACTTGTAGCCTGACTTGGGGTTTATGCCTTTGGTTTTAAAACCCCAGAGCAAGCAATTTTGATCTGGCTGAATAAATAAGTAGTAATAAGAAGTAAAATGCTGCTGTGGGAATGGACGAATGTTGCATGTCTATCCCTGTAATTTTTAATCCTCAAATAGTTATTTGTACAAATAATCAAGTTGTGGTATCTCTTTATATACAGGGATGAAAAAAAAAAAATGGCCTGTACTGAGATGACAGTTTATTGCCAGGCTTTGTCACAGAGGTTTGTCTGAGATTTTGCTGGCGACTCCAGCTGTGGAGAGAGTATTTCCACCAAGCAGTGTCATGTCACAAGGTGCCTTCATCGTGCAACAGCATTTTTAAGGCCCGTTCTTTCCAGCTGCCCTGTTGTTGAAGAGGTAACAGATGTCTGCCTGTGAAGCACAGCCATTGCGTTTGTTAATTTTTTTCCCCAAGCAAAAGATGTGCATTTATGGCCGTTAGTGTCACGTCTTTAAGAAATTACGCCCTCCTGTGTCCATGTGATCTTGCCTGCTGACCCTTGAACAGCTCGGTGCAAAAATGTGTCAGTCTTTGCTGAATGGGAGTTCAAGCGCTCCCACCTGGGGCCAGGAATGCATCGGATCTTGTAGGCTAAACGGTGTGGGGAATGTCATCGCCCAGCAGCGAGACATCCAGCAGAACGCAGGTGCTCTATGCTTCTGAAGCTGTCCTCAAAATTATGGCGGTAGGAGGACTAAGGTTTTTCTGTGATAGCAACCGGACGCTGAAATACCGCTCACGGAACAGCTCCCTGAGCAGGTATGCCGAAGGTTGGTTTTGCTGGCTTCGCGTCAGAAGGCTGCCAGGAAAGCGCCCGTGTGCACAGACTGCGACACACAACCGGGGAGAACGGCAACCGCAACCAGAAATCAGATGGACACCAGCAAGGGGTTCAGGCGGAGTGGTTTTGTGTCTGTTGGGTTAGGTGTGCCACTGTTCTGATCTCCGAAGGCATGTCATCTGTCTTGTTTGGAGTGGCCAGCGTTTTCCCCCACGTTTTTCCCCACCATTGATACTGGGGAGACAGAGGTGGTCTGAGATTTCCTGCCCTTGATGTAGCCCAACCCCATGCAGGCTGTTGTAAGATTTGTGATCACTTGGTGTTTTGCCGCATCAGGTCCAGAAAAACATTTGTTGCATTTTGTAACATGTGAAAAAGCGCTAAACTTGCCTAATCCCAAAGTCTGTTTGGAAAATGGGGCTGTGGTGGGATCCGTGGTTGGTACAACTCATCTTGTCCAAACTGCGATGATGACAGGTCTCCAGGCTGTCAGGTTCAGAGTAGTCACCTCGCTATGGTTGAATGTGGTGTCCAAACCCCTTCCTTCTGCAAGGGACCTGTGAGGTTTTTAGCCACGTAGGAGAGATGCCACCAGTGGGACTGGCGAGGGCTGATTCCCTTCCCTGCTTCCAGCCGTGCTATCCCTCCTCTCCTCGCCACCCTTGTGCAGGGACAGGGATTGCAGTCACTGGGTGTGAGTGGGTGCCAGGCTCCGTGTGTTGCTGCCCTACGAGAATGACTGTGTGACATCATTCTGTGTTTGAAGTACGTTTTATATATTGACAGTAGTGCCATTGTGAGCATGCAATTGATTTTGCTTCACGGCTACTGTTTTTTGTGTCTGGTGTTGGGTCCCTCAGAGATCATTGCAATTTGCTCCGTGTAACTAGGTTACTAGTTGCTGTCAGACACCGTATCTCCTTATAATCCAATGTCCAGTCATCTCCGCTCTTTCATGATCCAGCATTGCCTGTTCAGATATGCAGAGTGAGCCCAGTGCTTGTTGGACTTCTTGTGTTGGTTGATTTGTATTTGATGTGGTTTTTGGGGTTTTTGTTTGTTTGTTTGTTTTTAATAATCAGACAGAAGTCAAAGGCAGTGTGGAATCTGCTGGATTCACAAACTGTAAATACATATCACGTCTCTACTGTAGTCCCACGTTTCGGAAGAGGTTTTTTGATATTCGGCATAAAACAGAGTTGAAATTTTTGGAGGGAGACATCTGCTCCAATTTAAGCAACCGCCTAGAGCAGGGGATGATTTCCTGATGCCTGTGAAGTAGCTACAGGCTGTGGCAATATCTCCCCATGTCTTCAAAAGAGGTCAGTCCCCTGGAAACTCAGGTTTTCGGAAGAATTTGACACTGGGCATAGTAAAGGTTTTCTGGAAATCCAGCTGGGGGGATAAGCAGCTGTTCTGAAAAAGGTGGCTGAGATGTTTTATGCTGTTGATCTCCCATCCCATCTGTTTTTAAACAATTTGCCTGGTATAGTTTTCATTGCTTCTCTCTGACAGTGAGATGATACCTCTGTGCCTGCTGTTCAAGATCACACTGATGTCTTGCTGCTGTATTATATTGCATATAAATTATATGAATATTTTATGGGCTCTTGGTGATCCTCTTTGCAGGCTTACACTTCCCCAAGCATCTCATCCTTGTCGCAGATCCCTGTCTGCAGTTGTCACCCCCTGAACTATATTACTTAGCTTTTTCTATCCAGGCAGCTTTACTTTCCCTGTTTCTGCATGGATCCTTTTGTGTTTCTTAGCTTTCTCACTCCTGCTCTAGATTTAGCATCATCTACAGTTGTAATTAATACGCTGTTTTCCTTTGTTTCAGATCATTAATAAGGATGTTGAATAAAAATCTTCTGCTTATTGATTCTGGCGTGTTACCATAAATAGCGTCTGTGTGCAGGCACAGTGTACTTGGAAGCCTCCCAACCCGCCTGCTCCCCATTTGCACAGTATTTTAACCTCGTGTATCTTGTCTCTCTTCCATCTTCTCCCTGTCCCCACGCACTGGTTCTCTCTTTTGTCCTTTTGCACAGGCTTACTTGTTGTTTCCTCTTCCCCCTCTTCCTCTTTGTTCCAGCTCTTCAATGCTCCTACCGCTGCTCCGCTTCAGAAGCATTTTGCTTCTGCTGTGCTCTGTCGAGTGAGCTTGGAAATGATCCTGTCAGACCCTGTGTTTCTGCAGGGCTCCACGGGGTATACCTGCCCAGGCCGGTGATGTGTGGGCCCCCACTTGCCATGAAGGTGTTTCACACCAGCTCACTATTAGTGCTTTGTGTATTGCAGAGCTTACAAGGAGGGTGTCGGAGACGGTGGAAGAAGGATGTAAAATTCCTGCTTGAGAGTAGTTCTGCCTTGAGGTCTTGAGAAAGAGTAGGGAGAAGCAAGGAGGAACCTCTGCTCCGCTGGATTAAATCATCCTCCTTTGGAACAGATCCTGGTTTGCTCCAAAGGCAGCTCTGATAGTGTCCGAGTTGTGCGGAGCCCAGAGCTGTTGGCATAGGCTCCGCTGTTTCAGTTACTTGCACCCACGTCTCGGACTTTTCCTAGCCCTGCAGCAAGCCCTAAAGTTCCCTGCAGAGTTTTGGGTCTGAATTGGGATGGCAGTTGGAGCTGTTGGCTGGGGACACTTGTTTTCTCTGTACTGGGGTTTGAGTTCTGGCCCTAGCAGAGGGCTCTGGCCAGTGCTGCAGCCTGGCTACCTGTGCTTAAGGATCCAGCCGGCGAGTCTGTGGGATGAGAGCTGCCCGCTGGGCCTTTCTGCAGAGCTGTGGGCACCCTCCGGCCTGTGATGGGCACCTGGGTGGGCATAGCTGGGAACAGCCTTGGCCATGTCTCTGACCATTCCAGCAAAAAGAGGTCCAGAGGCACTTTCTAGGGAACTGTCCTGAAGCTAACGTTCAGATAAATGGGAGAAAAGTGGGCTTGACCAAAGCAAAAGCTCCTGTAATCAGTGCTTTGAGCAGACAGTGATTCAAAGCAAACCATAGCCAGCTGAAATCCTCTAAAACCGTGCAAACGTGATGCTCCACCACCTGCCCGGGCCAAGCTAGCTATCGCTCTGGGAAACAGCAGGCATGGCACACAGCATTCCCACACCATCCTAGTGGGTAGGGAAGATAATTCTGCTCATTTTCTGAGTAAATTTTCGAAATAAACAACTTCGCAGAGGCAGGATAAAGGCCCATGAGGGCCCTGCAGGCCTGTGGAGCGCCTTGCCATGCAGTGCCACTGTATCCAGAAGGTGCAGAGGTACGCGAGGATGACCTGTGACTAATTAATGTGGTCACCTGCGTTAAGAGAATAGATCTAGCATGGTAACTGGGAGCTGATGCTGAGAAGGAGCTGCTTTTGGGTCCGTGTGTGGCAGGAGGGCGGACCACAGAGATGTGGAGTCAGCACTGGGATGTGTTCCCGGCTGGGTGGCACACTTCAGCTCCATGCCAGGCAGATGGCTCTCTGCCAGAGACGGAGCGTTCCTTCAATCCGTCAGTGAGGCAAAACTGAAAAAGCGATGGCGTGGAAGGATCTCCCTCCTCTCCCTGTGGCTTTGGCTATGAAACTGTGAGTTGCAGTTCACTTGCTTTTCACAGCACCCGAAATACCACCGCCTGTCACAGATCTGTTCATTGGCTGCTCTCATCCCAGGTCTTCCCAGACGGCTGTTTCTGCTGTGTTAGATTTTGCTTTTTCATTATTTTTTTTCCTTTTAACTCCTCATTCCACTGTTGGTTTTTTTTTTCCCTTTCTTTTACTTTGGTACTAGTGTGACACAGACTTTTGTCAGGTGGCTTCAGAGCTCCTGCTGGGACCGCTGTGGTGTTGGTGGAGCTCCCATACCCTGGCTCCCTCAAATGCTGGCCCTGCCTGCCCAGCAGCTCCGTGTGCTTGTGGCTAGCTGGTGCTCACACAGCCCCTTCTTAGCTCCATCCTCCTTATCCCTCAAGCACCTCTCCTTTCACAGGCAGCCCTTTCCCTGCAGCCAGTACTGGGGCCAGCTTGGCCTCCCAGTGAGGACAGCCTCATGGAACTCCCTCTTGGCCTCATAGCTGGCCATCTCGAGGAGGTGGGGATGAACCCCCTGCAGAAGACAGGAGATTTCAGTCCCTGTGTGTAGCATGAGGTTAACCAGTCATAAAGCCTACAGAAAATATGTTCTGGTAATGATTCAGGATTATAACCTTAATATTTTTGTCAGCTGGATAATGTCAGTATTTTGTGTGTTACAGATCTGTTCCCACAATTACAGTCACTTGGGTGCTTTGGAAGGCCTTATTTAGTGATGTTTTTGCACAGCTCAACAGCATGTACAGAAAATGACAGGAGAGGTGTTCCCTAATTTAATAGGGGTTGGCGTCCATGCACTCACAAGGCACACGCAAGAACCCCAAGACTGCACTGGAGATCAAAGTGTGAGGAGTCGTAGTGTCGATATTTTTACTGATCTCAGGGTAATCTGTAAATGCAGCAAAATCTGTAAATAGTGTGCAGAAAGAAGGCGTGATTCTCGGTTCATTTCTGGACCCCCTCTTCAGGAAGAGGCAGAAGTCTGAATTTGGTGATAGACTTCAGTTCACTGGACTTAACTGCACAGATGAGCCTGTTCTGGGAGTAACTTGCAGACTGCAGCCTGCTGGGAAGGAGAATTGCCCCTTGGGTGGTGGTGTCCAAAGTGGGTTTTAGGGACACGTCATCTTTACTAGGACCATTCTGACTACATTTGTCTGTTGCGTTTTGTGAGAAGGGCTTTGGTTTGCTGTTCAGGAGATGATGGGAATTTGGGCCATGTACATAATGCAAAACAGTTTGGGTACATCTGTTTAAGATGGATCCACCAGCGGGGTGAATAAGGTCCGTTTACTCCTTCAGTCCGCAGGGCTGATAATCAACAATGAGAGATGGTTGCCATTATTTTACCAAATACCTTTCTATTACGTTTTTTCTTAGATGCTGTAATTTCAAGCACTCTGAGTTGGGAGTTGGTAGAGGGACACAGTCAACACCAGCTACATATATGTAGTTTTGTTCAATTTTTGCAAAGATAGTTGTTTTACATTACATACTGGAAAAAGCTGATGGTGAATTCCTTTCTAGCCACTGCACGGCTAACAGGGTTCTCTGCTTGGGCAAACTGCTACGCAGACACAGACACAAGCAGAAAACACCCTTTTGGGGATAGGGTTTTCCTTTTTCGTTCCAGTAACTCTAGTTAGGTATTTGAAATTGGCTGTTTTAACCAAAACATGCCTCTGTGTGGTGGCAGGGAGTCCTGGCTAAACAGCACATTGCTTCAGACTGCAAACTCACTTGAGGCTGTCCTGTAATATTCTTATTGCTTGAATCCACTCTTGCTCTTTAATTAAAACCTGTATTCTTTAGGCACAGTATGAGAAATCAACACCTGTAAGAGGGAGACATAAGAGCCTCTATGTCGTGACAGCTGGGTAGCTGGAATGTGAGTAGTTTCAAGTGGCCCAGATTATTTGGAATTTATACAATCCTTT
>NW_010232386.1:0-14725 GCF_000690775.1 Eurypyga helias | reverse complement strand
TACAATCTCTCCCCAAAAGGAGGAGCAGCTCTGATGCGCTCTTCTTCCAACCATTTCCCGTGGTCTCTGTTGTTGGAAGTTGAAACAACTCGGGCTGTGGATCACCCATCCTACAGAAGTTCAGAGGCGCTGGAGACAGGAACAGCAGGCACATGAGGGAAGCAGCAATCAGTGCACAGATGCCTAGAGCAAGCGGGCCCAGCTCCGCTGTCTCATTCTGCTGCCCTCAGCCATTCCCCCGTCCCAGGAAATTTGAGGTTAACCAGCTGGAGCCTGTGGCAGCGTGGCCGCTGCTGAAAAGAGAACCAGAGGCATACCAGTGCTGTGATGGGGGTGGGGGGGGTATTGTTTGAAGCACGGGAGGTACGCCGCAGGCTGCGTGTGCTTGGGCTCTGTGTCTAGCCTGGAGCCAGTGGTAAGGAACAGACCTGCTCCCTTCCTGTGTTGACCATCTGAAAAAATGCTCCAAACAAGTTTACTTAGCCAATTTTTTTATTAAGGGAAGGAAGAGCAGCTCCTGAAACTGAGGGAGATGGTGAATGCACTACTTCGTGGCCCGTTTTTGTTACCGAGTTACGAGCTCCTGATAAGTTTTTGTTGCGGAAACTCTGACACGGCTCATATCTTTAGGGGTGGCAGATGATGCTCTTAAACTAGCTGGCAGATCATATCAAGCCAAGACCTTTCTGGAGGCGGCTGGCAGTGTCCTATTAGGAGAGGTGTTGCTACTCTTCTGACGCGGGTGATGAACTGTCACACTGCTGTACTTGGCAAAGGCACACTGCTTGAACATGTCACAGTAAGGTGCTTCAGTGCTGCCAGACTCTCCTGAGCAAGGCGCTGGCTACATGGGGAGGGCTGGGAAGGGAAATGACGTGGCCCCAGGCCGTGGTGGGCTGAGGACCCCACCTCCTGTCTGCCCAGCTTCATCCTTTCAGTGACCCTGCAGGCGTCAGCAGGCAGGAGCAAGGGTCATCTTTTACATCAAATAACGCAAAGGCAATGGCGGTTGGCCCCTGACACATCCTGTGTTTTATCTTTGTCTTTCAGCGTATTTCTGTTTCCTGATGACAGCCCTGGGTGTGACGGCTGGTGCGCATCGCCTGTGGAGCCACCGTTCCTACAAAGCCAAGCTGCCTTTGCGAATCTTTCTGGCTGCAGCTAACTCCATGGCTTTCCAGGTGGGGTTGTGGTTGCCTGTCCAGGTTCTCGGCTTCCAGGCAGCTGTCTGTCCTGTGCAGGGATCCCCTCAGCTTAGAGACAGCAAAAGAAAACCAAACCGAAACAAGCAAAAACAAGGGCAGAAAGACATTGGCTGATGACACACTGCTGGCTCAGGGGGTGCAGAGCCCCTCGCACCACCCAGCAGTGTGCATGAGATAGTCCAGGAGCAGTGATGACTGAAGGACCAAGCTGAACGTGCCCAGGTGAGGGGCTCAGCACCTCAGTAGCCTAGCTGTTGGAAAGGTCAGGCCCCACACTTCACAGGACAACATGGAAACTTTTGTAAGGATTGACTTGATGCAAACATGGAATCAAGTCTCTTTGTCCATCCAGGCAGTTGTAGGTTTTGATGTGCCCAGAAAGGAGAGCAGGCATCCTTTCACAGTGTTAATTTATCTGTTTTGTGCAGCATTTTTCAGCGGTAAAATGAAAATGCATTTGCAAAAAGTGTGTTATTAGATCTGCACTTACTGATAGGCAATGTTAGACCTCCAAATTTATAACACCCAGCTGGTGGTGAGGGTTAGCCCAGAACAAGGATCTTCTTGGTGTGAATTCAGTCACTCCTTTGACTGTTCAAAATAGAGGGCTGAACCTGTACTGACACTAAACCTCCCGAGCTTGGCTGCTGTTAGCCCCTGTGGCACCAGGTACCACGTGTGTGTTGTGCCTTGAGTTTTCAGCTTTTTCCCTGCAGCCTGTTGGGTGGACTTCTTGTTCAGGAACATGACAGAGGATGAAAAGAGTCATTTATCCACTTCTGTACTGTTCATTTATCATCTTTGATATATCTTTTTTAAGGCGGAAAGAATTAACCTTGCTAATCCCTCTAGATGTTACAAAGAGCACAAAGCTTTTGCTTGAATATGGGAATGTGTCCTTTTTTACTCTAGCGCTCCTTTATTCTGACCAATATTCCAGCTGCTTTGTGCTGCTCGCTTTCTTGCAGAGCTTTACAAGACTTCTGCTCAGCATGCTAAACAACTGTTTGGAATTTTGAGAACACCCTGGTACCATCTTCCCATTTTACAGACAATCTTATCTTTCATAAATAATGTAAATTAATGTGTCGAGCTGGTTGCAGTGAGCCTGCACATTGGGATTTCATTGCATTCTGCTCCCCTGTTGCTATGGGGTTTGCTTTCAGCTGTGTTGGCTTCGTCACTACTTTTGGCTGAGGACGTGGTGTGATTCTGAGGCAGGGAAGTAATTCAGAGTACCTTGAAGCCACCTTTGCACTCAGCATAAAGAAAATGAAAGGCCAAATCACCCACTCTTAGTTTTTATGTCTGAAGCCTGCTTCTAATTATCATGGCAACCATTGCCTGCTAAAGTCTGCTTTTACTACCACAAGCAGACAGTGAATGAGTTTTCAGGTCCATCTCCCTCATGTTGGCTTTGGGAAGAAGAGGTAGCATTGGAGGTACCTACAGCATCCCTGGATGCTGAATATTGAGGAAATATTCAGACTTCTTGAAGGGCAGAGGATACTGCTGCAGAGTTTTAACTTGATGCTGCATGGGCCATGACATGCCGTACTTCTGAAATACCATCAGATATAGCCAGTTTTACCCGGTTGCTCAATGCATATTTTATAATTTGAGCACGCTGAGCTGTGACTCTCGATCTAGAGTGAAACTCTCACGATTTTGAAAGTGTGTGCTTCTTGCTGTCACATACCTGTTTCAGAAATAGGTAATACCTGGCTTATGTCTACCTGATCTCCTGGTACACGTTTCACCATCTCAGATGGGACGTGCTGGTGTCTCCTCTGCTTAACTGCATTGTGCTATTACTCCTGGCCAACTCTGTGGAACAAGCTGTGTTGTTCAGCTGAGGTGGTGCTGTGAGGATTTGCACACAGCAACAGTGGCTGGTATGGCAATTCTGAGATGGTTACATAGCCCAGTTCGGTGTCACGTTTTGGTCAGCAGGTTTAGTAAAGGGACCTGCTAATGAAACCTCCTGTCTGCATCACTGTCACAGCATAATGCTGTCACACTCTCTTTCGGAAGGGATTTCACTCCTGTGTTCATCTGAAACACAAGAGTGATGTGTTCCTGAAAAAGGGTTGCTATTAATCATTTGGGGCATATTTATGTGTGCTGTGCTCCAGTTCTCAGTGTTTTTATTGCCAACAGTTCTGGCCTCTGGCCTTTATTTCCTCTTAGCCTTTGTGGTTTTTAATTAGATGCAATTCAGCAGCTTCACAGCTTCCTAGCCCATTCATCTGGGAAATCATGGGGTTTTGCCAGCCCTGCAGGTATTTGCTGTGGTATGAAAAGCCAATTTAATTTCTTACAGTATCATTACTTTGACCTGGTTATCTGCTGTCCCACAAATAATTTTATCAAGTGCTCTTGTGACAAACTGATCGATAGTCTCACTTGAAAAGTTATTTCTGGTTAAGAAACAGGACCTTTCCTAGGTGTGCTTTTTGCATAACCCTGTTTTATTTTTAAATTACTTAATCACGGCATTTTCCAGTCCTCGGGATATTCCCTCTGAAGCCACTTGAAGCACTGTAGAGGTTTTGTTTCTCTGCAGGAAACAATCAAGATGGCAGCAAGGTAAAGATCTCCCCTTGTTCTTACCGAGGAGTTTGGTGACGTCCTTTGCTTCACTCAGTTTACTTTGTTCTCTTGATGGGGATAGTTAAGGTATGAGATACTGGAGCATTGGTAAGGGGCTGATCTTTACTGTCTTCTCTCAATGGCTTGTACAAAGATGTTCCCCTCATCCCCAGCTCACTCCCAGCATTAGTGCAGCCACAGCGTGGCAGCAGGACAGGGCTGAGCACAACCAAGTGCAGTGGAGTTGAGATCATTCTGGGGGTTTTCTTCTTCGCTTGTGGGCCCTTTGCAGGCAGAGAGCATCTTTGCAAGGCTGCAATCGGATACGGAGGCGTTTGAGCTGGGTTCTTTAGCTGCTCTTTGCAGAGTCCCCTCAGCCGCACGGGCAGCCGTGGTGCTGTCTCTCGAATGTCGGTAGCTGAGAGGCAGAGCACTGATTTCTGCGATGCTTTCAGCACAGTGCCTTTGTCTCCCGAGAGCTGTACGCAGTTGTCATTAGCCTGGGCTTCCTGTGTCCTGCGGTACGCGCAGCACCGTGACGACTGCCGCACCGTGGTTACTTCACACACCGCAAATGGTTTGGTCAGTTCGGCTGGGGGCAAAACTGCTGTGGTTGTGGGTGCTGCTGCTCTTCCTAAAAGTAACCCAAGCCTGCCCTTCCTTTGGGTATTACTGCTTGGGTGCCTTCCTGGCTGCGCGAATTCTGAAATACCAGAGGAAAACACCCCCTGCTAAGTATTCTGTGATTGAAGTTCACACTGCTGTGCACCTGAGCATTAATTAACATTATCATGTTTTGGTGCTGGTGTTGGGCAGTTCAATTCATAGATGAATTGCCTGATACTTGTAGGTGCTTACAATGCCCTGTACAACGTGCTTGCAGTGCCCTGCATTAACATCTTAGGACCCACTGCAAAAAACACCAGTTTAGCCCAATAGCCGGTTCATCCTGTGGAGCAAACTGGGAGGCTGAAATCCCTTCAGCTGAGTAAACTCAGTCTCAGTTTATGGATCGAAATATGAAATTACAGTCCATCCCTTCCTCCCTGCAATCCGCATAATCCCCTTGACAGCCAGAAGGCATTTCAGTGACCCATATCTGTTGACAGCTGGAGCAGAGACAGGGCTGAACTTGAATTGTATTTGATCTGGATCCAGTGCTGAGCTGATGTTATGGGTCTGAGACTTTCATTCCAGCCTGTCTGCAAATGCAAGACTTGATTTCCCATAACATAGGTGCACTTCCTTTCATATCTTAACCATAGAATGGTTTGGGTTGGAAGGGACCTTAAAGCCCATCCAGTTCCAACCCCCTGCCATGGGCAGGGACACCTTCCACTAGACCAGGTTGCTCCAAGCCTCATCCAGCCTGGCCTTGGACACTTCCAGGGATGGGGCATCCGCAGCTTCTCGGGGCAACCTGTCCCAGTGCCTCAGCACCCTCAGTGTAAGGAATTTCTTCCTAATACCTAATCTAAATCTACCTTATTTCAGTTTAAAACCACTGCCCCTTGTCCTGTTACTACAATCCCTGATAAAGAGTCCTTCCCCATCTTTCCTGCAGACCTCTCTTAAGTACTGGAAGGCTATGCTTTTGTACACATATCTGCAGGCAGAGCAGGAATTTAAATGAAGATGCTAGTTGTACTGTGGAAGACACATCCCTCCAAAAGGCTGAGCAAGTTCAGCTCCTGTTCAGGTCAGGAAAAGGCATGTGTAGTGTGCCAGAAGCTCGGTCCCATTTTCAGCCCTGCCTTTGTGCCTGGAGGGCATCAGTGGTAACCAGTCACAAACAGCCTAGGAAAAGGATACCAGAACTGAGTGGCTCTGCACGGTAATGCCCTGCAAATAAATATGTAATCTGCCCTGTGACAGGCTCATAAAATAACAATGTAAACATGTATTCCTCCAGCCCAGTGTCCATCTTCAGACAGTGAACACCCAGAGAGGACACAGGACCTGGGCAGGCGGATGATGGTAAATCCCAAGAGGCGGTTGGCTTCCAGCCGTCTCCAGCCCTGGGACATGTCCAATATGTGTCACTGGTTCCCAGAGCTTCTCCCATTAGGTGTGGGCACTGACAGGAGCGGTGTGATGCGGTCTGTCTGCAAAGCTGGGGTCCCTCGGCGTGTCTTTAATCGATACCCTTTTCTCGAGGAGCATCAGGGAGGGGCTTGGTGTCGTTACCGTCTGGGGAAGGAGCTGGAGGAGGTACTGCTGGAGCAGTGCCCACCCCTCTCCTCTCACCCCGCCATGCTCTCTGTGCAGAACGACATCTACGAGTGGAGCAGAGACCACCGTGTGCACCACAAGTACTCGGAGACAGATGCGGACCCGCACAACGCCCGTCGCGGCTTCTTCTTCTCCCACATTGGCTGGCTGTTCGTGCGCAAGCACCGGGACGTCATCGAGAAGGGGAGGAAACTGGATTTCACTGACCTGCTGGATGACCCTGTCGTCAGGTTCCAGAGAAAGTAAGCGGGAGTGCTGGGCCCTCGTGCGAGGTGGGGTGGAGATATGCCTCCACCTGGTTATCCAGTTGTGGCTCGCTTCTTTTTATCTTTCCCTTTTCTACCCCACCATATCCCTGCCACCTTGATTGCAGGCATTAGGATTGCAGTTCCTCTGGCCCCCGCTATTGCCATGGGGTGACGCCGGCTGACTGTCCTCGCAGGCTTCGCTGCACAACCAGCCAGCCTTATCCTTGTCCCTCTGCTTTTCCAAAAAGCTAGGGCTGGCTATGAAAACAGCCACAGCAGAAGTTGCTGGCATCTTGACCACTTTCTTTGATCATTGGAGCAAATGCTGTAATCACTAACTGCAAACTCATCTTTGGCACCTGGGGGCCGGTACAGACCAAGCGCTTCGTCTCCCAAGACTGTCATTCTTCACAGGATTAATTATCTTCCTTGAGAATTAGCACAGACCTAGTTTAGTTGGCTGCACACACTGTGAGAGGTGGGAATTGAGCAACATGCTTTGTCCTCTATGTGAGTACCTGTATTTTCGGCACAGAAGACTGTCTCTGCCTGCAAGCATTTGGTCCAGGTACTTTGGCAAACTACATGAGCTCATTTCTGAGTGTTTTATGGGTGAGGGGAGCAGTCAGTTTAGTCCAGAAATCGGTTTCTTTTTTGCATTAGAGAAACCCGTGCACTAAGAGCTCCAGGAGTGAGGAATTCACTGCCCTGTATGTATCGTTACTTTTACTGGTTGCTCAGTTGGCAGTGCCTGTTTGCAAAAGGCTCCCTTGCAGTTTGCTGCAGCTCCTCTGGTTTGTGTTACTGCCTTTTTTAAGATAACAGCATCCCACAAGAAGCAGGCTCTACTGCTTTGGTTATGCTGCAAATGTTGTGTAGTGTGGAGGTAGGTTTTCCACAGGGAAGTTATGTCTTCAGAAATGTTTCGGCTCTGGATTTGAATTTAGGACTTTGGAGTTTACCTTCCCTTATCTGGGAAGAAAAATTCAGGTTGCTCCTTTCTATAACGTCGAAGTGTTGGGTTTTTTGACAGCATGGAATACTTGGCAGATCAGTAAGACTCATCATAAACCCGTCTTCATCACATTTTGTTTAAGGCCAGATTGTTAGCTTTGCTGAATTTAGCGGTGCTGGTGAGCTGTGTGGATGAGGTACCAATCAATCAGTTTAAAACCACATCTCTTCAGCTGAAATATCAGTAGAGCTCCAGGCATGACTGACAGCAAAACTTACCCTGAGTGAATAACCGAGCAGTAATCCTTCATGTGGTGTGAAAGAGACTCACAGCTGAAGTGTCTTCACGACAAAGTTTTCCGGTTTTTTATGTGGTACTTAATTGCTAGCCAAGGTTAAATCACGGCATGGGGAAAGCAGTGTTCTTCCCCAGGAATGTACTGAGGCATTGATTCCTCTGAGCTCCAGGTAAGGAGGTTTCTTGTTTCAGGGTGGATGTTCCAGTCAAAAGGAGACAGAGAAAATGAGGTTGGGTGCTTGTTCAGAAGTGAGGTCTCATGTCTTCATGAAAGGCTTCAGTCTGGGCTTCTTGCATCGCACAGAGTGGTTTTAATTGGTGCCTGATAAGTTGTTTCCATATTTTATTTTATTTTCCCGGAGTGGGAGAGGCTCTGAATTTCAAAAGAGTTTTCTGGACTGGAAAATATTTTTCTTCTCCAGCTCTACTTAAATCCTGCCCTTGAATTGATGAGGTATGCAAACCTTATCCACAGCCTGGTTCAGAAGTCAGTCAGATGAGTGGGAAATTATCTGTTATCTTTGGTGGAGCGAAGAATGGGGACTGTTTCTTTGGAGAGCCTTGACCCAGGTAAGTGAAGATAGAGGCCTGTGAGAGATCTGAGGAGATGCTGTCTTTTCACCATGGTTGGTGTTGCTGGAGAGCTGCAGATCTCATCTGGAGTCCAGCGGGTGAGGCACAACCTCCAACCAACAACAAAAAAGATATCTAAGGACTTTGAGGAAAAGAGGTTTATTTCATACACAAGATGATCAAAACTAGTGTTACAGATGAGAACTAGATGAGAACTGTGTTCACTGAAGCTTTCTTCCTCCCAGAAATACTGCTAATATTTCTTTTTCAGTCCTCTGTGGGTTTTAAGTGAAAATTGTATGTTTGTTTGGTTTTGTCAAACCAAATTGATGGTTCTTCCTATCTGAAAATCTTTGCAGCAAATGTGAAGTTTTAATAACCATTTAAGCTCTGTTCTTCCTCATCCCTTCCAGAAAACTCAGCAAAAGCAGGGGTCTATTTTACACCTGTCAGATGGGCACAAATAAGATGGGTCTTACTTTGCATTTCTTTTCTTTCTGCACCCTTCAAAATCCTGTCACCTCAGCCACCCACTCCAGTTTCATGTGGCAGCCTTGCTTTGATGACGATACCCCGGGATCGCTGTGGGCTGCAGTAAATCTGGGCTCTGGGGTGGTGGAAGGGCTCAGCAGGGAAGACAGAGCCGGGGGCACGCTGTAGGTGGCTTACAAGATGCACTGCCTTGCTGCTTGCTGCTTCCAAGAACCTGTTCTCCATTCAGAGTCATTTATTTCCTACCTTGTTTTTGTCTTTGCCTCCCCACTCCTTGCTGAGCTGCTTCCTTTCTCCGCTTGCCTTGGATTAATTCCCCCAGCATGATTTTTCTGTTTCTCCCGCTCTTCACTTATGTGCTCTCTGTATCCTGCCTTCTTTCTTCCCTGCCTTGCCTGGGCATGTGGCTTTAACTGTAATATAAAGCTTTCCTTTCTCAGACTGTTCAGCTTCCTCCCCATTTTACACTGCACGCTGGTTTTTGTCCACTCTATGGAGGAGTGGCAGGGATGGTGCCAGCCATGGGCTGGGAGAGCAGCAGCAATCTGGTCCTCAGGCCAAGCTGCATCTTTCTCCTCACCCTTGACGGGGTGCCCGTGGTCTCTCAGCAGCTGCTTCGGGTCTGCTCCTGCTGCTGCAGGAGTTCACACAGCAGAAGAGGGGCAGAAGGGAGCTGCTCCTGGCCTGTGCTGCGTGTTCACGTGTGATCTCTGCATGGGGGGAGGTCTGTGCCGACCCTTAGCAGCGGATGTGTTTCTGACACAGTTCCGCTGACGCCCGGGGCTTTTCCAGTCCCAGAGCCGGACTGTAGGCGCAGGATGTGCAGCCAGCTCTGCAATTCCGCAGCCGTAAAGGGGCTCAACTTGGGAGGTTAGCTTTGGGACTGGCTCTCAGCTGTTCAGCTTCAGTGTTACTGCTGGTTTGGGGTTGGGGGTTGTCTTGGCTTTTTGAATTGCACTTGGCAAAATTAAGTCATGATTGTGGATGTCTGAAATGTTCCCTGCTTCCCTGGTTATGGGGCTGGCCCAGGTTATCCCGGGGGTTTCTGCACCGTGTCTCCAGAGATCCAACCCCACTTCACCCCAGCTGTCATTCCCACCATGGTAATTCCTTTTGTGGTTTTTTTTTTTCTTCGTTCCTTTTCTTTCCCTGCAGGTACTATAAGAGTTCGGTTGTGCTGATGTGCTTTGTGATCCCTACCTTTGTGCCATGGTACCTCTGGGATGAGAGTCTGTGGAACGCCTACTTCCTTGCTTCCATCCTCCGGTACACCATCTCCCTCAACGTCACCTGGCTGGTCAACAGCGCCGCTCACATGTACGGCAACCGCCCTTACGACAAGTACATCAACCCCAGGCAAAACACCTTTGTCACTCTGGGAGCCATTGGTAAGTGCTGTCAGCCTGGTTAGAGCTTTGCAAACTCAGAGCGACATCCCATCCCGTTTCACCCTGGTCGGGGCTTTGGGCACCTGCAGCTGGACACCACTTGTCTCCACCAAGGTTGGAGCTTGCACGTCCTAGAGGAAGGCTCCCTTCTTCTACTGAAGGTGCCCACATTGAAATAATGCCACCTAGTCTCTGAGTAGAGATGTGTTTAGAATAGCAATCCTCCCTTCTCAGCAGTTGGCTGGGGACAGCCCAGCAGAAGTAAGTCCAGAGGAGGCCACGGAGATGCTCCGAGGGCTGGAGCCCCTCTGCCATGGGGACAGGCTGGGAGAGTTGGGGTGTTCAGCCTGGAGAAGGGAAGGCTCCGGGGAGACCTTATAGCACCTGCCAGTGCCTGAAGGGGCTACAAGGAAGCTGGGGGGGACTTTTTACAAGGGCAGGGAGTGACAGGACAAGGGGTAACGGGCTTAAATTGAAAGTGGGGAGGTTTAGATTGGATATCAGGAAGAAGTTCTTCCCAGAGAGGGTGGGGAGGCACTGGGACAGGTTGCCCAGAGAAGCTGTGGATGGCCCATCCCTGGAAGTGTCCAAGGCCAGGCTGGATGAGGCTTGGAGCAACCTGGTCTAGTGGAAGGTGTCCCTGCCCATGGCAGGGGGGTTGGGACTGGATGGCTTTAAGGTCCCTTCCCACCCAAACCGTTCTGTGATTCTATGATAAGTGACTACTTCTTACTTAGTCGTGTGTCTTCCCTCTTGAAGCACTTCTTCCCTGAGTATAAGGGGTGGGACATGCGCCTTCCTACTCAGGAGGGAAGCTAAAACACCGAAATGGAGTCCGTTGTGGGTATGCCTCAGGTGTGGAGGATAACCTGCCCTGGATTCAGGGCTTAGGAAATTGGGATTTCTCGCCTGAGCGTGTTCCCAAGTTCATAAATGTGCTGGCCGTGTGGTCTTTAAAATCCCTTTCTGTTTTTTAGGTGAGGGTTTCCACAACTACCACCACACCTTCCCATTTGACTACTCGGCCAGTGAGCTGGGCCTGAAGTTCAACCCCACCACCTGGTTCATTGACTTCATGTTTTGGTTGGGGCTGGTCACTGACCGCAAGCAGGCTCCAAAGGAGATGATCCAGGCTCGCAAGGAAAGGACTGGAGATGGCAGTGCTTGAAAAGTAACGCTTCGCTGTGCCAGTGCTGCCGTACACGTGGGTGGGTGTGCGTGCACCCCCGTGTCTGTGGTGGGGTTGTTTTTCTCTGGGTAAAATTAGTATTTTCATGACATTTGGGCTGAATTAATTCCCCAGGAACAGATTCAGCCCCAACTTTTTTTTCCTTACTAGCTGTCTTATGTCCAAACTTCAGACTATTAAGTGTAAAAATGCTATCTATTATTTAATATTATAGTTAAACAGGAGAGAGATTTTATTTTAGTCACTGTAGTTCATGTCTGAAATACATTGTGTTTTTCTTGTTTATGGTAAACCTCGGCAGGTTGGAGGAACTAACTATTCTTTCCAAGGGCAGTGAGGAGAGATTTTTGTTTCTACTGTTAATCAAAGATGGTTTTGAGACGTATCTCTTGGAGGGGATGGGGCAGGGCCCAATGTGCTGTTTCAGCTACAGACTAATGGAAAGGACAGTAACAGCACCGATGAAAAACAGGATGTCTAAGGGGCAAAATCAGCCTAAAATTAGTTACACGTTAGTTTGAAAACCTGCTTTCTTCTTTTTGTTAGCCCTGATAGCCATCCCCGTGTGCTGCTGTCTTTGCTAAATGTGAAAACCATTTATTGCCGGGCAGGCTTTTGTGTTGAAGATCAGTCTCTGTGCTGGCCAGAATACCAACCGATGCTATGTGAGATGATTCCTTTGTTGTTGCATCCACACTGTAATTTGTAGAGGTACAGAGCTCTACCATGTCTTAAGCCAACTAAGGCTTTGGTTTCAGTGTTTGGAGACCTGAGTTATATTCTGATTTGTCATGGCCATCGATGCATGCGTATTTTAGCTTTTTTTTGCACAAGAGGCCTCTTAATTTCTTTTTCTGCCTTTGAGTAGCAGGTCTTAGGAGACTGACCCTTATCTAAGTCAGAGTCTCTGCTAATGTGTCAGCTGCATGCAACATCCATTGGTTTCTGAGCAAAATGTAGACAGTTAAGTAGCTTCTGAATTTTAACAGTTGCCTTGTTTAAGAAAAAGGGGGAAAACAAAAAAAGAAAAGGCATGTGGAATTAATGGGACATACAGCCCTTTGTGTTAGATGTTAGCCAGTGCAGGAAAAAGCCTCTGTACTGTCAGCACTGGAGCACTTTTGAAGATAGGGGGCATGATTTCACTTAGAAAGGAGCTTACCGCCCTGCTCCTGGGAAAGGGGGTGCCTGTTTCCCAAGCTGCGCATCCCCACGCCCTGGGCAAGGCAAGGATCTCCAGACAGCTGAGGCTCAGGCCCAGATATTTTCAGGCAAAATGTAGAGCTGGGGAAAAAAATTGAAATGGTTTCTTTTTTGTTCTGTTTCCTGGATTTTTTTAAATGATGCCATATAATACGAGTCGTCTTTATTCTGTATTTCATCCAGCAGGTGTTTTGACAGTGTTACTTTGCCATTAACGATGTGTGAACTCTTGGGTGGTTTACAATAAACAGTTACGAGTTAGACTGGTGGCTGTGTTTTATTTTGAAACGCCTCCCAGAGCGAAGGGCTTTGTGGGGCACGCATCAGAATTATAGAGGCGTCTCGCTAGGCGTTTCCAGCTGTTCCCGTGGTGCGGTGCGGCCAACGCACCTACCCCCTCCGCGTTGCTCGTGTCCTCGGCAGCGGAAGAGGAGTGTTGTCAAATTGAAGGGCACCAAGAGGTTTGATTACTTTGGGCTTAGTGGCCAAGCTGAGAGTGGGGAAAAAGAGAATTTAATCTGACATAAGCTTGAAAGGAGGCCGGGGCAAGTTCTTGCATGTGAAGATCCCAAATAGCAGAATATCAGCCCAGTGTGACTGTAGGACAGTGCTTTGACCAAAAATATTAAGTATTTTGTTCTTATTTTGCTGTAAGTTCTTGTTTCCGCTGAGATGTGCCTGAAGAACTGGGTGTGCCAGAAGTCTTGTTTTGATGTGCCTTCATCTGGAATCAGGGTGGTTCGACAGACACGGGAATTACATGCAGACAAGTTGGAGATGTCTCCCCACCACCCTCTGCAGTGCCTGCAGGAGAGGGTGGAAATGGGCTCCCAGAGCTGGGAGGTTT
This sequence comes from Eurypyga helias, assembly GCF_000690775.1. Classification (NCBI taxonomy): domain Eukaryota; kingdom Metazoa; phylum Chordata; class Aves; order Eurypygiformes; family Eurypygidae; genus Eurypyga; species Eurypyga helias. The sequence continues at coordinate 1,504 of NW_010232386.1, read as the reverse complement.
CCAACCTGACAGTTACGTTTACAAGATGTGCAAATGCTTAAATTTTACTGGTGCTCCCATTGTTTTGTTTGGGCAATGTCCTGGTTGGAGAACTGCAGTGAATGCACTTCAGGGGCACTTACATAAACATCTTCCTGTTGATCTTTATCCTACTTTAGATCTTCCGTTTTTTCTCCTTTTGTACTGCTATTACTTGGAGTTCCTCAAGTGATTCCTGTCAAGTACAGGATGTAGGAAGAAGAGCTGGCCACGCAAAGAGGTACGTGCTGTTCTGAACCTCTCCGACTACCTGGAATTACAAGGTAATTTTTTTTTGTTTTCCCTGCAGGAGTAAGACTTCAGCTGCAAGAGCAGTTCTAGTGGGATTCAGGGATCTGAGGTTTTGAAACCATTGGCAAGTTACCCATGGTTTTGAAGAACTGCAAGTAAGTAAAGAAACTTCAGTTGGAAAAGGAAAAGCTCCTCCGTCAGATGTCTTGGAGCTTGTACTTCCTGAATTCCTGTTTCTGTAGGTGAACTCCTCCATGTGGTGGAGTTGATAAAAAAATGTCAGTTAGCCTTTTCAGAAAAAAATAGATTGTGTTAAGAGGACGCCTTGACATTGCAAAACAAGGAATGCTTCCGTGTGTTTCCTTTTTTGCTTGCTGCTTTTGATTTTTTTTCATGCTTGTTTTGATTTTGTTTGGTTTGGAAATAATTTTGGCCATGTTCTCTAGTGTGGTCTCCCCTTCCTCAAGATGTAGGGTCTCTGGGAAGCAGGAAGGGCCCCAGCCACATCCCAGGACAGCTGCTGGATCCACCTACAGCTGTATGCAGTGACATGGGGAATTTGTGGAGCCTCAGTAAAGTGAGTACCAAGGCATGAGCTGCACTTGTTTCTGTGGACTGTGGCACGTTTCATGCTGATCTGGTAGTCGAGGACCCCGCTAGTGCTTTCTGAGCAGCGCAGAAGTGTTGAGGGACTGCTGGTCAATGGGTGGCCGGCTGTAGGCTGGGTTAAATCAAGGATACAGTGACTGTCAAGGTTTTTCTGAGACCTGAAGGTCTTGGCAGTATTGATCTGTTGTCTCCAGCCCTATTCTTGGCACGTTGAACCATCTGGAATAACCCCACGTAGGACTGAGAACAAGAGGTATTTGTACACTGTGCCATGCAGTGTTGTGCGGTTTCCAGGCTCTCAGCTTTGGCTTGCAGCAGCGTGTGGATGTTTACCTTTTTTCCCCAGAACTGGTGAGGCCCTTAGGAAATGCTGTGTTGGCTCAGGATCGTGTGCTCCTTCCACATCAGGAAGTCCTGAGCAGGTCGCCTGCTTTCTGTCGTGGGGGGCTCACGGAAATACTACGCCTGCCCTGGGACTTGGCACGATCACTGAAGGAGGATTTCAGCGGTAACTTACAGTGTGTGCTCGGTTATGCAGATACTGATGGAACCACATCAGGGCTGTGTACAAACACAACCATCAGGATGTGGTGTGAGGCCAAGATTGTGACAGCTGACTAGAGAC
>NW_010232385.1:0-11374 GCF_000690775.1 Eurypyga helias | reverse complement strand
TGATCGTGATTCATGAAGGAATTTGTCAAAATTCAGTAAAACTCCACACCTTTCTGGCATGCAATTTCAGATGGTAGAGTGGACCACTGCATGTTCTCCATTTTAAAAAAGCTCCATTTTAAGAAATGTCAACAGGAAAAAAAGGTAGATTTTTCTCATTTTGGGAACCTCATTTAAAGATGAGGAAAACGTGAATATCCCAAATCTTAATGTTTTAGTGTTACACCTAGATTCCCATTTTATTCTGCGCTTATCTGCAAATGGAAAATGTTCTTTACACTGTTGGTCTTCGTGTTGTGACTGCGTGGTTCATGCTGCAGTAACCAACCTGCTCATTGTCGGCTAATCTAACCTTGAGAAAAAGCATTTCCAAACAGTGCAAACCAGAAACAGCCTCAAACAGCAAATTTTCTAATCTGTCATAGTTTCTAAAATTTCCTCAGGACCCATCTGGGAGAAATAAGGAAATTTTTTGCGAGTAAAGGGAATAATTCTGTTTGCGTATATATGGATTTATACCTTTAGACATTCATGTGCAAGCTGGTGTAATGTTTTACTTTTTAAACTACTGGGAGCTGGGGAGGTTATGGCCTAAAGAGGAGGCTTTGAGCAACCTGGTCTAGTGGAAGGTGTCCCTGCCCATGGCAGGGGCGTTGGAACTAGATGGGCTTTAAGGTTCCTTCCAACCCAAACTGTTCTGTGATTCTGTGATTCTAATTTATAGTGTTGGTTATATTTAATTTATAGTGTAGTTCATATACACATCCACAGTTCGTGTGCTGCATAGATATGTTAGGAGTGTGGGCTTTTTCCTAAGGTACTCACAGCTTAAATTATCATAGTCAGTAAAGCATAGATTTAGGAAATTTGTGGCATGCAAACTATGGCAGTTTTGTGTTGCTTTGTGTCATTTTGTAGTGTTTCCTTGAATGTTTTGCAAAAGAGGAAGCACCTTGTTATGACAAAGCGCGGTAGTTGTGGTCGATTTGTTGAGAGAAGTCTCATCTAAGTCTTAAAGCTGGCTATTTAATGAATTTTTCAGCAACAAATTGTGTGATTTTCAAATTCACTATGGATTTAAAATTAAGCTTCTTTCTGCCTTCAGTGTGAGTCAGTCTGAGGGAGAAAAAGGGGGTAAAAAAATGATTTATGAGAGCCTACATTTCAAAATATAATGGATTGGATTTAATATGCAACTTCTGAAAATCATATTGTGAACATATGTTAATAGAAACTTCCCACAAAAACAGATGACGAGATGTGAAAAAGATAAGATGCAGGGAGAGTTTGTTTTTCTTAAGTGTATCTTTTTCACATTAGCCTTTTAACAGACATAATTTCTGTCGGGGGAGATAACTGCAAAACCTCATGTATATTTATTTGTCAAGTGAAATCCTGACCTCACAGCCATGTTGCGCCTGGTTTCCGAAGGAGGAGGGATGTTTGCAGCAGCACCATCTTGTCTTTCTGCTAGTCTCCTTCCCAGGAACCTTTGAACCCGAGAGCCAGTTTCGGTCATATTTGCAGAAGCAGAAAGGTCACACGGATACAGAAAATTCTCTTTTTCTTCATGAAACCAGTGGCTGTGTGGACAGGACAGATACACGGATGGCTGAAGGCTGCTGGGTGAACCCGGTCCTTTGTAGATAGATCCCAGACAGCGCTGGAGGGTGTGAGACCCCTGGAATATGCTTGCTGTGCAAATTGCTAGGAGATCAGGCTCGGTGCATTTGATTGCTCCAGGAAGAACTTGCTGGTTTAATGATTAATGAAAAAAAAAAAAACCCAAAACTTATTTAACTTAACTGTTTTTAAACAACTTTGCTGCTGCTATTGTTTATCCATAGCTAGAGGTTGAGTGTGGATGATCAAAATGCCTTATAACGTGTATGGTCAATAGTAAATGACATTTAAAAGTCTTGGTGTTTTTCCTGTTTCTAAAAAGGCGTAACTGTTTATGTACACCCTTCTCAATACAGCTTTTTCTAAAAAAAAAACTATTAATTGAAAAAGAAGAAAAATTCCTGTATTGAAAAACCCAAACTTGAAGGGAGAGGAGTTAACCATGATACGCTGTGCTGTGCTGGCAGGTCAGGTAAACAGCAATAAGGTGCTATCTGTGTGCAGATACTCCAAATCTAACTTGTACACGACATGAAACTATATAGCTGACTCAGGATGCCAAATCAAGATTTGACTCACCCTCTCACACAAAGAATTCAACACAATTAAAAACACACAGAAAGTGCTATACTATATTTGATTTCATTGATGAATTAAAAAAATACTTCTGAGTGAAATTCAGCCCAACGCTGGAAGCACAGCTAAGGTCATCCTCACCTCTTAAACCCTGTTTCTAATCATGGGGCTATAAAAGAAGGTGTTTACAGAAACACAATTCAGTCTTCCCTGTGTTGACCCAGGGGAGGGAAAACGGGGAGCAGTCATCTTTGATGTCTTCTGTGACAAAAAGTGGTCTTCTTTAAAAGAATATAATTCAATTTTTCAGTGTAAGAAAAAAATGTCTCTGGATATGTGGTGAAAGGTATTATTTCTCGAACCCAGAAAATATTTAGTTCAGATTCTCATCACTGAATGAATAAATAACGGTATGTTGCATGGATATGTCTGGAATCAAAACTTTTGGCATACTTTGAAGTATCAGAGCAAAAAGTTGATGAATGTTGTTAATTCTTAAATTAATTCTGAATATCATTTCAGTATCATTTTTATAGTTACTGTTTGCAACCATACAAATTCCATATTGATGGGGCAACAGAAAAACCTTGTCTATAAGCCTCAAACGAAGAGGCTGGGCAAAGTTAATGTCCCGTAGGAGAATTTGAATCCTCAGGAGTGCAACATAAATGTGAGAGAAGATGAATGATGTCTTCCCTCCACTCTCTGTCTCTACAGCTTCATTATACAAAACCACAGCAACTGTTGAGCGCGTTTTCTTTTCCTCCTCACAACTTCTTAACAGGTGGGACCTGTCCTGGCAAGCCAGGAGGTTTAATGCAGACATGCAGGGTTACTCAGTCTTATTTGACACTGGGGGTGCAGAGCCTCTTGCATCTTGATGTGCCTCCCACGAGAGGAAAGGCATCCCGCCATCAGGGTCACTCGTTTGCAGGGCATAGGAAGGTCTGGGGTGTATTCTAGATAAAAGAAAATGATACAGCATGATCAAGAGAGAGCTAAAATGTGTGTGACCAAACCAAACGGAGCCTCTGTAACTTGACCGCACAGATACTGTGAAGCTTCAGGGCGTGTGCTGCTTGGGTTGTACCCGCAGGGTTCACGAGTCTCCTGGGCACCAGCATTGCTCGCCGGTGTCAAGGCGTCTTAACTCTGGAGTATTTCTGCTGAGAATAGGTATACACAACATTCTGGAGGATCGCCTTCTGGAGATCTTTTAAATGGTGTAATTGTGTCCGCATTATAAACGTGAAAAAACCCCAAACCCCTATGGGAACTTCTTCGGAAACAGCTCGGAAAGCACCGAAGCTATTCATGGTGCCTATTGCCTGTGAGGGACTTGCCGCTGCTCTTTGTATGCCAAACGTTCCAGCACATACCCGTTGGGGTGGAGCATGAGTCTGAAACTGAGGAAAGAATTAAGGAAATCATCTGGTAGAATTTGGTATGAGGGCGACAGACGTGGGTTATTTTGTCCTTTCAAACTGCCAGTTTAGATACTTCTGCCTGTGCCGCAAGAAGACGTGGCCCTGAAGAGGACACGTCTCTAGAGGGTGTAGACCTCACCATGAGTAGTAGGATCAGAAATACAAATAAAACGCACTCCCTAATGAAGTCCAGAACTCGGATATTCCAGACTGGAGGTGTGACTGTTTTCCCCCAAAACTCACTTGTCTGCATTCCACAGGCCAATTTTTTGCAAGGAAATCAGGAACAACATTAATTGCTAATTGCCGTGTTTTGCAGGTTAAAAATGCACATGTTGTTATGTGTTTTGAAATACATTTACAAAATAAATAGTTATACTTAAAATACTGAACAAGTAAAGTAATGCAAAAAGGAAAACATCTCAAATCCCCAGACTCCACCCTTCATCCAGATAAATCAACAATGTAAAATTGTTGTTTTTCTCTAGAACAAAAGTTTCACAGCTGTATTTAAAAGTATGTTGATGAAAAGTGATTCATAAGGTGAAGTAATGACTTTTATACAGTGCATTTGGCAGATTTCAGCCAAATTACACCATAAAAGAAATATTATATTTGACAGCAAACTGTTAGTTATGTGAAACTTGAGGATGAAAACTGCCTACCCAAAGACTTCTTTATGACTATGCTGGTCTCTGATCATACCCTGTTTTTCATACCCAGTTGTGGTCAGTATGTGGTTTTTCCCATCTTTGTTGTAGAATCAAGCTTTAGATAAATGTCTAACGTCCTTTCATTGTGAAATAATTCACATTTGTTTGGTTTAGGTATGACTGGGGGCTGTTGCATCTGTCTGCTGCACTTTGTCTACTACACAGAATTCTTACCAGCTAAATATAAAAGTAATTAAACTTTCAAAGTTTTGGGCTACCTTAAAAGCTTTTAAATCGCATCAGTTTTGTCTGTTGCATTTTCATTTGAAAAGGGCGTGCGAGATTCGCCAAATTGGTGTGTATGTAATGCTAGATAACGTAAAACTGTAACAAATAATTACAAGGATTTAATAGAGTGGGCTAAACCTCTTTATCCCCCTTTTCATGAGTGACTTGGGGAGCAAAAGGTTGTGACCTGCAGGGTCAAGAGTACTGTGTGGAGTGTTTGAGGATAGTAGATTTATCAGACGATCCTATTCAGTCTCTGCTTTCCCACTGAAGCTGTCCTGATGCTCTGCAATTAGTAGACACCAGTTACCAGGGATGTTAATGTTCCTTCTGGGTTTTGTTTGTTTTGTTGCTTGTATAGAGTGCTGATTAGGGCTTTTGAGCATGGAATTCACTCCCAAGTGATTTATTTTGTACCTCTAGGATGAGTTCCAGCTGTTTGAGGATTACTTTTTTTTTCCTGGGAAACCTTGGTCTCAGATAGCAGCCAGAGTGGCAAACTTTGAGAAGTACCACCAGTTCCTCCTGATAAATATTTCTCTGTAGAATGAGAGAATTTAATTTTCTACCTATCATGAACTTTATTTCTATTTTTATTATCCTCCTCAAAAATCAATTCCATTTTTTTACTGTTGTTAGCATTAAATAAAATATTGATAGGAGATTTATAAGAACCTATTGAGTAAAGTTAGAACTGAGGATGTTACCAAGTCTGCGTATTCTAGGAAACCCGTGGGATGTTTTACAAAAGAATGTGCCCTTGCTTAAGCTTCTCATTCAGAAATTAAACCCCTATTGATACATGGAAACAGACTCCTATTCATATGTTCCATATGATTTGTAGCATCCTAATCCTTGCCATGAATCCTTTCCTTATTCTCAGTATTGCAGACTGAAACACATCATTTCAAAATATGGCTTCTTCACATTTTTTTTGGAAAACGTCAGCTCTTGGCTGATTACAATTCTAATCATCTCTTTTCACAAGTGCCGTGGGTTTCCTGAATCCTGTTAGACAGCAATATATTTTTAGTTATTTAAAAAGTTGTCTTCTGTGAGTATATATTTAAAATTTACCATGAATCTGCACATTCACACGATTACCTCATTTCATAAACCTTTAATTTCTTTCACTTTTACCAATACTTTTGTTTGGTTGGTTTGTTTTGTTTTACCTTCAACTATTAGTATCTTTTGGATGAAACATGTATAATACTACTGTTCTTAGACAACATTGTATGCCAGTAGTCAGCGGAGAATAATGAATAAAATCAATCTTTATTAGATAATTGGTGAGCTGAATGCCCATGCAGCTGGTACGTGTTGCCTAGTTCACATCCTTAATAATAACTTGCCCAATTTAAGCGTAATTTTGTTGACTTGTGGTGGTGGTACTTATGTAAAGCTGTTGCTGTAGTTACTTGCTGGATTACAAGTGAAATTCTGAAACCATAATATTTTTTTCCGCAGTTGGCTTCTGCATGAATTATGTTTTATAACGATTATAAACAGTCAAAATGCTATAGGTCCAAGAATTGCCATCTGCTATGTGAAGTTTGTAAAATTGTTTACATAACATTGATGAGTATATTAAAGTGGGAAAAACCCTCCAAGAACGTGCCACTAGAACTTGGATTCCTCTCCACCTAATTGCTGCCAATTAAAAAGTAAGCGGCCTTGTCTAATGTGCTCGCACGGCCTTGCAGCGTCCAGAGCGGCCTGTGAGTCAGCGGCAGGTTCTGGCTTGAGGAGAGAGAGATGGACACATGTAATCCCTGAAGAAAACAGTCCAAACGTCCTGCCTTTTACAGTAAACTGAACTTTTTCACTGGAAAGCTGTCAGAGCTGAGGGAAAAGTTCATGGTGCAAATCCTTTCTCCACTGATTTTCCTCCTTTCCTGTTAAAATGTGTAGTATTAGCGTGTAAGTGGGCCAGAAGCTTCCTTTGCGTATTACACTCTTTAGTTTGCTACGTCATGGTCCTTCTGATGAAATTAAAGGGACATGTCGCTGGAAATTCCTGTTTATTTATCGATTCTGACTGAAGTCTTATCCAGGGAATGCATCTCGGAAGGAAGATTTGAGACGTAAAATGTCTCCTGAAGCACTCCATACAAGGAAACTCCAAGAAAAAGGAGGCAAAGGGTGGCCTGTTTCAGCCGGATGGGTCAAGCACAGCCCACATCTTCATGCTCAGAGTCCTTGGTCCATCAGTCACGGCTGACATCATCTCTCATGAAATGTTGACTTTGGAAAAAGTGCCTGGCACGAGCAAGCAGAACAGTCAGTCCTACTGACCGCACGTTTCTGTCGAACACAGGAGGAGTGGCAGATGTGCTTCTGGCCCTTCTGCACGCGTCCCTCGGTTGTGTTTCATGACTGAGGCCGTTGTGTCGCTGCTCCAGGTGTGCGTTGTGGCCATGTGGGTTTGCTTACCTGGTTGCGTCTCTTCTGTTGGCCTGTAACTGAGGGGCACTGGGTAACACCTGTACTTTTTCTTCATGAAGTGAAGCTCCAAAACTGACCTTTATTTTTGGATAACAAACACAGTCCAACACCTCCTGTTCCCAGGCCTGTTGGGATTGCAGTCACATGCAGGTTTGTTTGCCACACCATTTTTATTTGACTTCATATTTTCAGGAACAGCAGGGTACGTTGAGCTTGCCATGTAAATTTAAAATGAGGACAACCTGAACTTTATTCTAGCAGGACAAACAATTACATTTGTGACTACAACATTACAAGTGAAAGTTTGAACAAGAAACAGATGAATTCAAAGTTAAAGTCTTATTTTATTGCTCTTGTTTAGTATCTTTGAGGCTTTTAGTTGAAGGAACCGAGGACTGATCTGGATAGAGCAGCAGACTTCAGAGTCCATGCTGGATCCTCATTCACTGCAGTGATACTTCTCTGCTATTATGAAAAAGAAACCTTTAGAACAGTTCTGGAGGATCTCCATATTTCCTTTCTCCCTTAATAAGGTTTAAGCTTTGGATATGTAAGAACATTTAAGTTCAGTCTTATCTAAATTTTTCAGTCTCTTAGTATAGAATAAAGGGACATAAATCATGAAAGATTGTCTAATTTTCCCTTCTTTCATGTCAAATATGTGAATAAACTGTTATTTAAAATCTTGAGTAATGGAAAGTCCATGACATCCTTGAAACTATGTATTCCTATTCTTAAGACATTTTTATAATAAGATTTTTTGAATTTCTAATCTGAATATATCATGATGCAACTTTGGTCTATTATTTCTTATCCTTTACACCACAAACATTGAAGAAAACAGATTATTCCCTTCACTTTTTAGCATACTTAAGTAGCTAAGACTTACCACGTCCTCCCAGATTCTTCTATCTTTGTCTCACTCTACCCATCTTCTCTCATCTTTAGACTGAACAACCCCAGTTATTTCAAGATTTCCATACCAGTAACTCTCATTGCTCTATTCTGATTTCCGTGGAAGGACTCCCCTTTGAAGTGTGATGCATAAGACAATTTATTTCAGCTGATAAGGCTGATAAACATGATAAATTCGTATCATGCAGGTTGTAGACTTCCTTCTACATCTCAGAGCAGCTTTTGTCTTTTGATCCTGTATTTGTGTAGTGATGTAACACACATGCAATCGATGAATAGCATCCTATGTTTTCTGAGCCAGTCTCTTCCACTTGTAGCCCTTTTCTGCTTGGTATTACCTGCAGATATAATAGGTGTACATTTTTTGCTCTGTCACCTTTCTCACTGCTGAAATTATTGAGTAGCAATCATCCAGGAGAGGTCCTTGTGGAGTACGTACCACTTAGTACATCCTTCCAGTTTGTCAAGAAGTCGTTGATCACTGCTCTCTCACTACTCTTGTCTAACCAGGTTTGCATTCGTTCCAGATACCTTCCATTAGATTATGCCTCCCTGATTGTTTTTTAAAAGAAAACGTCACGTTCTTCAGGGTCCAAAGCCTGAATTCAATCAGTAGTGCATGACACACACTGCTGTTCATCTCTAGTCGCAGAATGTTACCTGGTGTTAAAAGGGGTTTGGGTTTTGTTGGGCTTTTTTTTTTTTTTTGGATAAGTGTGTGCTGTCAAACATGTCCTCATGATTGTCTTCCAGGTGCTTGCAGAGTCTGGTTTTGTATGATGGTTTCTCACAGTAGGCACCTTCCTCCTTCAGAAGGCAGTTTAATTGCAGTTTTGTCTAATTCCTCCTTTCCCAGACAGTATGATATTTATTGTTTAACTTTCTTGTTACTAAAAATATCTCCTCTAAAGCATCCCAAGGTTATGTGAGCTTTTTCACTACTTCAGTCACATTGGTGACTCATAATCAGTCTGCAACTGCCCTCCTCTAGAAATGAGATGACTTGCTGCCAGGAAGATGAAGATTATGCTACATATTTAGTAGTTGGCAAAAGCAGATGTGAAAACATCACAAGTATGCTATTAGTTATGCTGGTTACCCATGCTTATCTGAACTGACGGCTGAATAGGATCTTTTTTTCCCCCAAAATAGCAATGGTTAGGCCTTATCTGTTATAAAAGACCAACTTTCTGTGATTTTCCAATGGCATGTTGATTTTGTGTGAGGTAGATCTTTGATGGAGACACAACAGTTCAGTGCCGTGGACTTGTTAACATTCTTGTGGCACGGTGGTGCCATTCAGTGCTAGCCCAGTTTCTGAGATTGGTTTAATCCCTGCTTTTCTTGGTAGGACCAACTTGCCTGGGCGTAGCGTGACGGTGACATGGACGGGAGTGCTTCAGCTTGTGTTCCAAGCTAACTCTGCTTTGGTCATGGGAATGTACCCTCAAAGCAGTGCCTTAGGAAGGACTGGAGTAAGGATGTCTTCAGCAGCAAGACACCCTAGAGCCATACTGTTGTAGGACACCTGACAGCCTTCCTGGATAACGATAAAGAGAAGGTCCCCGACTTTGCCAGTAATAACTTTCCCTAGAAACTGGCACCATATGTTGCAAGAAAACAGAAGCATGGAATGAAAATAAAATACTGTCTTATTTTTTCTTTTTATTATATATATTACTAGGGAACTTGCATGTATTTTTTTGATCTCTCTTGCTGGAGCAGTGGCAAATGCGAAGATGCAGAGTTTGATGATGCTTGTGCTTGACACAGTATAGAAGCTGCTGAAATTTAGAGGTTTTCTGACTAAAAATGGGTCAAGTTGTCAAGGATTTTCTAACATTATTTCCCTGTGACTTTGGTGATATATTTGTATATGCAAATGATTTGGATTCAAACTTTGACTTGCAGACCTAAAACAAGATTTGGCTCTACCTTAGACGTTCTGGCATGTCTTTATTTCGATAATGTTAGCCAGTATTTCTGGATGGCTTGTTTCTGTTTGGTCAGTGTCACTTCTTCACCTTGCCAAATAAGTTTACATTTTTAAATGGTAAGTTCTGGCTTTAGAATGTAGTGTCACATGTTTTTTTCTCTCCAATAGTTGCAGGTAGTAGAAGTTTAAAATAGGTGAGAAGTGGTGAGAGGAACTAATGGTTCTTTAAAATCTCTCAGACCAAACTGGGGTTAGTAATACTCAGCTTCATCTAATTTGTGAGCTATTTAAAATGTTTAGCATTCCCTATAAATTTCTTTGAAGGCAAACAGAGGCTCAGAACACAGTAACATTTGCTTTCTCCACTTGCATCATATTATTCCTACAAAACTGGGCATTACTTCTAGCTCCCAAAGTTAGCATATCATTATACTAATATATATATTGGGATAGCATATCATTATACTTCTGGATAACTCCTTGAAAGAGAGTAAAGTTGTTTGTTGTAAAAAAACCGAAGTTGTAAGCATTACAGATGTTCAGAAGCCACATATATGTGATTTTTAGCATAGGAAAGGATCAGAAATCCACCTCAGAGGTGACACTTCCCCCTCTGACTGTGACCTATAGACATGGGCTGTGTGTTACATCACTCCAAGTTTCAAGACCAGTCTCGCCACTTCCTTTTTTTTTTTCTTTTTTGGTGATGCAGCTTCCTATTTGAAATACTGCACCTGGATGTGCAGCACTAAAAATATGGTCCACTTGAACAGCACTGTGGTAATTTAAAATAAAACTATGTTAGAATAAAGTTCGGTCCCTTGCCACAGTATAAGCCAGTGTGGGAGTTACTCAGGAAGGAATTTCTGTGGTAGCACTGAATTTTGTTCTCAAAATAGTGTTTTCCAAGACTTTGTGCAAATACTTTATTCACCCTATGGTTCTTAGAGCACAGTTTTGAGATTTTAATCTATTTTCAAGACTTACTATGATCTTTATCAATCTCAGAGCCATGTCTATACAGCATCATGCTGGAGATATGTGTGTAACCTGCAGGTAAACAGGTAAATCTGCTTGGGGCACTCATCACAAAGAAATATTATATAGCCAGAGATAAACACTTGATTTCGACGAACATTGCAACATGGTCGTTTAGCTGGAGTGTAGCAATGAGCTGATGCCATCCTGACGCTTACGGCTCAGCACCTAGTTGTAACGGTCTTAGAGATTTTGGCAACCTGCTGCGTTATGGAGAATTAGAATGTTTTGGTGGAACAGTGGAAGTCTCACTTCCAGTCTTGACAAATAATACCTCGCTGGGCTAAGAGACCTGTTCCGCCTTCACTCTGTAACCTGACTCAGCAACGGCTGGGGCACATTCAGAATGATTGTTAATTTCTTTAAAATCTTTTTATCGCTTTTCATTGCATTCTAAGTTTATTTTTATTATATATGTTATATATACATATGTAGATCTAGGAAATATATGTTGCAGCCTTCCAGTACCT
>NW_010232384.1:0-16204 GCF_000690775.1 Eurypyga helias | reverse complement strand
CTCCCCTCCATCCCTCTCGTGGGGGTGTCACCGGGCCGGGGCGCCCCCCGGTTAATTTCTAAAAAAGCCTTAAAAGAGCGAGCGAAGGAAGAAAAGCAGGATGCAGCGGGACGGGGAGGGGGAGAAGGGGGAAAAACACCCCAAAATTTCCCCGATCTGGTGACCACAGTGCAGGGGTTCTTAGGGAAGATGCTGCCAAAGCAAAGGGTGGGTGCAGGGTTTGGGCAGAAAAGGGGTTGTTTTGCCTTGGGACTCCTTGGCTGCTTAGCTGGGCTGTATGTTGGGGGATCACTGCTGCTGTTCTGATCCACCGTGTTTTAAGCAACTGTTCTGGTGCCTGAAGCTGTCCGATGGGCCTCTCCGGTGTCGCGGCATTTAGGGAGCAGAAGCGTAGGACAGAGCCCAGCAACAGCGTGTGCTGGCCATGCGGCTTTACCGTGCCTCTCATGCCCTTTTAATCATATTTTAAAGTGTTTGTCCCTTTTTCTCAAAAAATAAACCCTCAAATGCTTAAATCACAGGAGAAAACAGTTGTTAAACTAGTTCTGCAAACCTTGAGGGGGAAAAAAAATAAAGTACTCCACTAACGAGGTCTGCACAAGCCCAGAAATTGCATCTGGTTCTCTCCTTACTGATGGCACATAGTAACTCACATAAACAATGGAAACATGGTGCTTACTCACCAAAGGCTCGTAAATAAAGCCAAACAAATGACAAAACGCATTTTCAGCCCAGGACTGAGACAACACACGAGGCTGCTGGCAACCTCAATCCCCACGGCAGCGGGACAGCTACAGGATGCCCTCTCCACTTAGCAGTTGTCATGGCTTTTCCCACCTGGAGGCCGTCCAGGTCGGACTGAGCAGCCAGGGTGAGGGTAGGTCTGTGCGCCGGGAGCGCTGGGTTGCTCTCAGCAAAAGCAGTGCTGACCCCTTCCCTGAAGGAGAAGACTTCGGTGTTGGCCCATGTTGCACAATGGCCGATGCCTGGCCATGCAGTCTTGTCTCCCACATCCTCTGCTTTTGCAGCTGGAGCCAGTTGGAATTGCTGTGAGAGCCACCGAGAGATGTTATTTTAAATTATTAGCTTTTTCTTGCTGAGTTTTTAAAAAATTATATCAGCACAATGATTTTACCTGTCTGAGGCTTAAAGTCAAGTGCATTTTTATTGTCTGCAGGAAGGGGTCTGGCTGCCAGTAGGTCAGAATTTAGAGGAAAACTCTCCTAGACAGTCTTGACACTTGTTTAGCTAAACAGTTTTTAAAATGTTAGGCAAGAGAGGATGTCCTGAGCCGCAGTTCAGGCTGGGACCGGGCTCACCTGGGAGACACTTCCCCCATGAGCAGGTGGCACATTTGCAGCCTTGGGAAGGCTGTGAGGCTTTCTGCAGGCACGGTGAGCCGCCCCAAATCAATGGCAGGGCTGAACACCTTGCTTTCTGGAGGCTTTTTTCAGATGCAATAGGCAGGACTGGGAGGAAATCAGGGCCACGATGCAGATGTTGTGCTCGGATGTGGAGATACATGTTGTGTAACAGACATCAGATGGGAGCAGGCAACCTAATTACTGTTCCTGCTCCTGTGCCTCTGCGCATCTCTTTACCAGCAAAATATGCCTGGGACTGTTCTTCACGCATGAGTTGAAATTAAATCTACCTGCTGCTGAAGACATGGAGATGCTCCTGAGCCAGCCCGGGGAAAGCCTGGAGAGATGCCACCCACCACAGAGGAGGTACCTGCAGCAAGGCAGTGTGTGACATGCAACCCTGTTCCCTGCTCACATTGCCTTTAGGCAGCCTGGGGATCCCTAATATCGCATCCCTCGCTGCCTGGTTATGGGCACACCGGCAGTGCTGCCAGCTTCCCAACTGCACCTGACCTACATTCGCCGCCTTCTCGCTGCCGCAGCTCGATTTTATTTAGAACAGCCTCACTCCTCTAGCCTTGCTGCGGACCCATCAGTGAGAAGGAGCTCAGTGCGCAGGATGCAGCACAGGGGAAAAAAGAAGCTGCCAGCATGTCCCTGCTGGTCCTCTTCAATGGGCCACCATGGTACTCTTTGTTTCCCAGAAATGAGTGATTAATCCAGAGCCAATAGATTCACCCCACTCAACCTGGAAAAGCAAACATTTGGATGAGGAACTTGTCAGGCAGCACACGGGAGGGGATGGTCTCCACGGCATGAACCCGGTGTGGACCAGCCAGCTACCTGCAAGCCTGCCGGTGCTCTGCCAAAGCTTGCAGACCTATTTGCAATGCTGTTTTCCAGCTAGGGAAGATTTTTTTTGAGGCTATACACGTACTTACTATTCATGTGAAACAAATCCCTGTGCTGCCATGCTTTAAGATCTTTGACTTGCTTTTCAGTAGTAGGATGTGATGCTGAAATACTTATTTTTACTGTTTCCCTTGCCCTTGAACTACAAGGAAAAGGAGGGGAGATTTACCTACAGCAGCCTGGAGGCACCGCTGTAAACTTTTGCAAATCATAAAGTACACGGCAGTTAATCTAGCTCTAAACCCTGTTACAAATCCCCATTACTTTCAGTGAGGGAATAGGTACCTGCCTTTCAAAAAAAGACGTAACACTTCATAGAAACACTAGGCAAAATTAATTTCTGGGGAAACTGAGCCCAGCAGAAGCCTTTCTAGTCAAAGTGTGCAATCATTTCATTTGCAGCCACATATTGCACCATCTGTGGTTAATGCTCAACCTAAGTACACTGGTCATCCGTTCAGGGGTTGCCATTAGGTACAGTCTGAAAGACAGTATGCGCCCAAGGTGATACCTTTTTTTTTTAAAAAAAGCCCCAGGGAAGCGGTGAGCCGGCTCTGGAGCATTATCTTCACCTTGCCATCCCCGTCTAGGAAATCAGCAGTGGTAAGCCTCGTTGACATGGCCTGAAATATGCCCACCCTGGGGTCTGCAGCAGTCTCCAGTGCAGCCCCAGGCCTCTCCGTGCCCTCTCCAGCAGCCTCCCTCCCTCACCAGACTCCGCTTTATCATCCCATGGCTGTACATCCCCACACCCACCCCACATGCCAGGGGCCGGCTCTATCTGCAAGTGCAGCAATGGCCAGGTCCCCCTGATAAGGCTACAAATCCCAAAGAGAGATTCAGGAGGGATAATGCCTTCACTTGGGTCATGTCCTCACCCGGTTCACTCATGCTTCATCGAAGAGGCAGCATTTCCCCAAACACCTACTACTGGATGACAAGACAGATCACCGGGGGCTCAGCCCCACCCCAGAAAAGCTGAGTCCCACCAACCTCTGCCTTAGGTTGCTCACGGGTGAGTGCACAGGGAGGAAAAACCCCATAAACAAATAGAAATAGAGGACCTGGCAGGGCACAGCCATAAATTTCTGTGTTCAGTTCCCCGTGTGACAACTGAAGATAAGTGGCCCTCCCTCTGCTCCCAGGCGTTTACGCCACCAGCTTCCTGGGAGCAGAGACTCTCCTGCCACCTCCGCGTTGGTGTAACTCCGCAGAGCGGGGCTGCCATCTCCACTGGGACACCTCCGCGTTGTTGCCGTAATAAAACAATATGGGAACAAGAGATTCTCTCTTCCTCCTGGTGACAGTTACCATCGTGCACCCCCTCCCACCCTCCCCAGCAAAGGTTTTTAGCAAGGCCGGGGAGTGCAGCTCCAGCTGGGCTGAGCCTCGTTGTTTTGAAGACTAATTCAGCCTGATACGAGTGCGCAGGACGAAGCCCGCCCAGGCAGCGCAATTAAAGAAGTACAAATTGTTTCTAAAACCTCATGCTGGCAGAATTTTTACAATTAATGGCCGGTTGTCACTGTTGGGGCTCGTCGGGGAGGAATTGCTCTCGTCTTATGCGCCTGATCTGGGTCAGCCACCCATCCACCCTGCCTGTTTGAGGATGGGAAAGCGAACAGGCGGCCCAGCACTGCCCCAGTAAGCTGTTAATGACACCGCACTCATTACTGAGGATGACAAACATCGTGCTCTTGTTTCTAAGCAGAATTTTTGCCAGCTCGCTTTGACTTTCTAGGCTATGATTAAACACAGCCAGGAAAAATAGGGTGATTACCTGGCCTACTTTTTTTCATTTTCCCCCTCCTCATGCATTTTTCATGGAAAAAACCTGCACAGTAAAACAAGCATCTATATGATGACATAGAAGACTTGATGAATGTAGGACAATATTAAGTTATTTTAATAACCCAGCTTATGAAAGATTGAGGAAAAAAGAATATTGTTAGGTAATCTATTTAAAAAAGAGCCACTTGCTCTGGAATCTCAAATAAGCAAAACAGTATAGAGAGAGATACTCTGTGCACTAAAGAAGAAAGGATAGTAAACGTTTTTATTTTAAAAAGCAGTGTTACCACTGCGGTATCAATCAAACGCTAGGTAATTCAAAAAATATGCTGACATGCTCTGTCCTTTCCTTGCCCTGCTCTGCCTACATTTTTTAGCACATACAGTGCATCCACTTGAAAGCGCGGTGGATCCTTGCACACAGCAGGATTTTGCAGCCTCCTGCGGGACCCACCATAGTCACAATAGCATTCAAAGCTTTATAAGCTTCGTTTAGTTTCAGCAAGCCTGTTGGAGCATTGTCTGTGCTTAAAGAGGCATTTAAAACTAAAGCAAAGCTTTGAAAGCTTCAGAGACAATGACGCTGGACTCCCTAAACCCATGAGTTCACTGCAGGGCTTGAAGTGATGGCATCACGTAGAAAACATGACACACTGCTCTGAGAGCCCTGCGGTACCTAGGCACAAAAGAAGGGGGGGAGCAGGAAATCTGGGGCGCGCGTTATGTTTCTGTCGCAGAGGGTCACGCCTGTACCGAAGGGAAGCAAAGCAGCCTTAATTTTTTCCTGCCCTTGAGATTTGTACCCATGCATATTTATTCTCTTGCTCTGGAATGATTTCTAAGCCATTGCTATGTGCATGTCTAAGCTGTTACGAATAAAAGAAAACAATGCCCGGAGCGCACGCAATAAAAGCAAGTGGCAGCACAGCAGCCGTGCCACGAGGAGACGGCCGGCCTCTGCGAGTCCTCAGTCCTGCCGTGCCACGTTGGTGTAAGCGGTTTGCACATCCCCGGACTGAGCAACAGACACCATTTAACGCAGAACTACACTATCTATGAGCCAAGGGAAGTAGCTGCAAGCCAAGCGTCAGGAAAGCTGTGCTTTCCCAAAAGGTCCCCATTTCTCAATGCCTGTCACCATTTCTAGGCGAGGGCATGTCATTTGTACAACCACGGTGATGAACTGCGCCAATAACATCTCAAGGCGAGTGGAAAACATCCCCTTGGGTCCCAAAAATAAGCATCCACCCCACCCGTGCCACCTCGCTCGGGCTGTGAAGGTCACCCGTGTCCTCGGGCTGCAGCGGAACAAAGTCCCCGCTCCCTCCTTGTAGGACTTCCCCGGCAAAACCCCCGGCGCCCGGCCGCTGGCAGCAGCCACTTGGCCACCTCGGCTGCCAGCAAGAATGTTGGGGAGAGGGAAACCTGTGCAAAAATAGGAATGATCCATGTAAAATAGCACCTTAGGGATCAAGTCAGCTGTGTGGTGCCCACAAGAAGACCAAAAGGACCGTCTGTATCAAACGGGTGTAACAAATACCAGCCTTGTGAAGACCTCTGGGGCGTGGGTGGGTTTAGAAATAAAACAATAAAATAGGATTTCAGAGCATGGCAAACCCTGTCCACAAAAGCTGGGCACAGCCCGGTGCCAAGGCACTGTGTGGGAAGATGGGTTGTGTCTCGCAGGCGGCATCTCGTTGGTAAGACCCCCGCATTTCATTGGGGTGCAGCTGCTGGCAAAGCTCAGCGGAGCGGAAGAGGAGACGGCCTGAGCCACAGCAGAGTTACTGTGCGGCGTGATTTTCAGCCTCAGTCACTGTAGAACGTTTTAATAGGGGTAAAATGTAGTTTTACTTAACCTCGCTCCGGTGGAGCTGCTCTTCACTGCAACTAAAACCAAGGAAAATAAAGCAGTTGGAGGCAAGTAACGGGTGTGGGAAATTTTAGCCCAAAGCGTTAAAGTCTGGCAAAGGCGTAAAGCAAGCTGAATCGGTTTAGTACCGCAGTATGTTAGAGAAAAGCTTAGCTGTCAAGGACGCAGCAGTTCCACGTGTATTTGATGGAGGAAGATGCGCTGACAACACTGAACACAACACAAAAATAAGATTTCAAAATACATCCAAACTGGAAACGCTACCGTTAAAAGCTTACTTAAACACGGTAAAATACTGCTGTAGCCCTTTTCTGAAGTCCTGAAGTGCTACTATAACAAAACAAAACATTCTGATAAAATACTAGAGAACAGCAATGCCAGACTCCCAGAGAAGCCAATGAACAACTTGCCCAAGCCGTGCTTCAGGCCTGGCTCCAAGGCTGGCCTCACAGCCCAGGATCCGACGTTAATGGGTCACAGATGTCCTCCTGCAAGAAGAAGTTGGAAGTGTTTGTTTCTTCCATGGTACAGGGCAGAGGGCAGTTAGGGGAGCAATTGGAAACCTGCAAGTTGCAGTTACTTGATCAAATAATGTGTTTGAGAAAAAGTGCTGCAGTGAAAAAAATTATTTTCCCCCCAGTTTCAACAGCAAGCAAGAGTTTCACTTCCATAACGTGCACAGTTTGTGAAGTACCAGGGATTTTTCATGCCGCAGCCTTAAGGCCACATCTTTTTTTCCGCCTTCAAAGAAGCTGGGGGTGCTGCCCGCTGCCCAGCTGGGTGTCACGGCATCACCATGTGTGCCAGGTCAGAGTCTCCAGCCGGGGCTGGGCTCACTGCCTGCTGTGCGAGAGCTGTGGTGAGGAGGCATCACCCCTCTCTGCTCGCCTGTTTCCTAATCCCCTAGGGAAAGGAAAAGCCAGTGTATTATGAAGGAGAAAACAAATCTGTGCCTGAGGACAAGGACTGCTATTACAAAGTTGCCCTGACCACCCTGAAGCATTGGCATTTGATTTTACCAGTGTCAGGGTGGTTTTGATGGGGGACGAGGAGAGGCGCTGCCTTGCACCCGGGCTGCATGGGGAGCAGTGGGGTGGGTGGCAGGCAAAGTCAGAGCAGTACAATCCATCTGACATGGAAATGGGAAGGATGAAGTGAGCTGAGCTCAACACACAGCATCAACAGCCATCCTTTCTGAATGCCTATATGCACAGAGCCATAAAACCCAGGGCAAGGGTTGAAGCTCTCACAACGGCCCTGCAGATATAGCGTACGAAGTCCTCTTCAGGGCCCTAGTCCACCACCAAAGTCACGTGTGAATATGGACACTTCTTCCAGGGGTGGCAGCCATGGGTGCCCAGCTACACACAAGCATTCCTCAAAGAGCACAAAATTGACGTGAACCCCTCACCGATGACCTACAACCAAGTAGGAGCACCCGGACGGCTCAGCCAAGTAAAGGTGGGGAGGTAGCACCTTGCCCAGGGTCAGAAGCCAAATCCTTTAGGGAAAGGAAAAGCTAGTGTGTTACAAAGGAGAAAATAAATCTGTGGAGGAGTCTGTGCCGAAACCCTTGCCATGTGGGGAGGCCCAGAGCACGGCAGGGAGCAGGGCAGCCCAGGCCACCCCAGGAAAATCAGAAAGAACAACCCTTTTCTCTTATTCCTATAGCCAGGGTTCAGTCTAGATACCCACAACTTTCTAAATCCCCTTCAAATGCCAGCTTGAAAAGCACTGCAGAAATATCAGATAATTTGGGCATCTTGAAGATTTTTATTTCTCAGAAAGCAATTCTAGACTTGTTCATTTCTTTTCACAGAACATCTGCAATTCCCTGTGACTCTAAGTGCTGTCATTGTCTTCTGGAAATGGCACTGGCACTTGTACAGCCTCCTTCCAAATAACCACAGGTACTTTCCCTTCCTTAGGGGAGCACATTTTGACGTGCGGGGCTTTACCTCTTGGTACCTCTGCCCTTCCCCCAGGGATGCACCAGCGTTCATCCCCCCATACCGACATCTCAGGGGCCGTGGCCCTTCGCTCACCAGCTATTCCCGGTGGCACGTCACTCACAGCTGGATGGGAAGCGGTACAGCTCCAGCACAGCCTGGATGAGGATCCTATCAACCGAGGGAGCCGGGCGCCTAATTCTCCACCCGCCATGCTGAAAACATCCTCTGCCCGAAGGCCATGCCGGGCAGCTTTCCCAAACCTGTTGCATATGCCGGGTGATGCCCAAATGCACTGCGATGTTGCTCTAAGGGGCTCGATTAAACGTTAAGCAGGTAAACTCTGAAAACAAGGTAGCTGAGGTAGGAAATACATCTTGGTTGTTGTAACAAATTACCTGTTTATATGCAAAATCTGTTTGGTTTCCTGCAAGAAATCAGAAGATGGCTAGCACGCAGTATTTCCTTAGAAGCTGCCAAAACAGCCATCTTGGTGGCTGGGTAAATGCAGAAGGATCGTGACTTTCTCTAGGATATTGAAGACTACCATACAAACAGGTTAGGAACAGTAGGTTGTGTTTCTATGTAAAACTGTTAGCCTTTTAGCAGTGCATGTCCCAGCTTTGCTCTTGGCTTTCTGAAGCGTTATTCCTTAATGCTGCTGACTACACACTTGCACTTACATGTTTTCTTATTTTTTGGCTCAGTGGAGCAAGCAGTCAGCTTTTCCCTCATTCCTGAGGGATATCAGGTTACAATGAATGTTGTTCTGCTCTTATATACTTACCCAGTGGCATATTAAAAATGCATATTTTCCATTTGATTTTTCTCCTTGTCAGAATTTGGTTTAATGCCACTTTTCTTCTCCTGCTTGCTAGGTACTGTTAACAAGCTACCAGCTCATTCCCAAATGTAAAAAGGCAGGCAACAACACATACCCTATTTAACCCCAGATGGGAATATAGTCCCTGCTAGTCGCAAAAGTGCCAGTTCATTTTTAACTGAGGAAATTTATAGTGCACGCCTGCAGCTATGGGGGTTGGACGGGGCCCCGTCGCTCTCAAACTTGTTCCAACTTCGAGGTCCATTCAGTTGTTCAAATTGAGCAGCGAGTTCAAAGGAAAACCAGTCAGAAATCAGGTACGGGCTCATCTGTGTTGTGGGGTGGTGAGTATCTACCGCCCTTTTCCTTGCCCACTGCTGCCGTGGCTCAGTTTAGCGGTTTCATCTGAGTCCTGGAAGAAAAAAATCAGGATAGAGTACCGTGGGGTAGGTTTGACTCCAGTACTGCTCCAGTTCAGCTGCCCACAGCCCGCTACCTGAACTAAGGAGGAGCCCAAATGCCACAGGGCCAACATCTGCCCGTGCGTCCCCTTCCTGCTCTCCGTGCTATGGAGGGGAGAAGCCCTCATGTCAAGGCACTGCACACCCATATTCATGGACGTGTGGTAACCGTCACACCTTGTTCTCAGTCTCCAAACCCAGGAGCAGGCTTTAGGTCCAGGAGCAGGCTTACTGCCTTGCACACATGTGCATGCTCATCGGTACAATAAAAAAAATAATCTTACCGACTGATTTTTTTTCTTGTTTACAATTAGGTTAAACACTTTGAATCGTTGAGAAGGCCTGATGCCACTAATATTCTTTTTACAGATGTGCTAGAAATTTAGTATAGGAATCTCAAGAGGCAATTTATCACTATCATAATGCCCCAAAACACGAGGGAAGAGGAGGGTTTTAATCACTTTTCTTAGAGCACGAAAGGGTGAAACTTTCAGCCTGAAAATTCATTTCTGACTAGGTAATTGCCATGTGTGGAGAGCATGAACTAGAGGACTAGACAGGCAGGGACAGTAAATCATACGGATGTAAATGCACGTTATCACTCAAGATAGACATGGAGTTTAAAGGAAGTGTATTGTGTGTTGGCATAATATTTTATTTTCTCTTAATTGAGCGTATACAGTAGTAGATCACTACTCAGTGCAAGCTTCTGAATTGGTGCCTCACTGCTTGTATTTATCTCTGGCCATACAATTAGAGATGATCAAATCCAATTAAACACATTCATTAAGTAATGACTTTGACTTTTTGGTTTCACATATTTTCTGTTGGTAAAGTCATAGGCGAAAATGTTCTAAAATTATTTGTAAATTTATATTCTAATATGATGCACAGTGGCAAGCAGGACAGGCTGATATTTCTAAAAGGTCAATTTTCTGTGCAAGTAACCAGGGATGAAAATACCAGAGTAGCGTATTCCACATGATTCATAGTCCTAGCAGCAAGAGGTAGGGTTTGCATGGACATACCGTAACTCTCAACCTACGAAGGGATACATCCAGGTTTTATGGCAACTCATGAATCTTCAGCAAGAGAGGTAGGTTATTTTTCTTTGCTTTATACAAATCTAAGCATTTCAATTCCACCCATTTGGGAAAAAATCAAAAGATTTTTAATTCTATTTAGCATGACCAGCATGTGAAAAGAAAACAGAGGATGCTTGAGGCAACTTCCTCAAGTAAAAAAGATAGCAAACTTACCTCTAACTCTCCCGGGAAACCTTCCCATTCCAAACAAGAAAACAAGGGGGAAAAACATAATGGACTAAACTTGAAGCTTGGTTTCTTTCAATTTCTGTTTTAATTAGCTGAAGATAACGCATCCATCCTTCAAAAACATTGAAAGCTGATGAGACTGAGTCTCAAAGTGAAAAAGGACATGAGACTTCTGTCAATTTCAAAACAAGTTAGAAAAAAAAAATCTGCTTTACTGCTGGTGGCTGTTGAGACCCCAGATCCCACCCAAGGTATTTGGGTTCTGAAAAGAGTAGTAAGGAAGATGACTTTTATCCAGATTGTATATTCGTGCTGCATTCAGAACCATGCTCAATTGCTCCTGCAATAAAGGATGATTTACAATCCTGCTGTCTGTGGCAACAGAAAACTTAAGTGAGAAAAACCTCACAAAATCTCGTTTGCTTGAATTCACCTAGCTACCCTAGGGAAGAGACCTGAGACTAACTCAGATTTTCAGTCTCCCAGTGATTTCAGTAGGACTTGGTCTCCTGAAAAGCACGGAAGAGACAGAGGTTCTCAAGGGCCTTGCAGGGCAGTTAACAGAGACGTACTCCAAACCCCCCGGGATGTCAAGGCAGATGCTGAAAAATACTCTATCCTACTGAGGGGCTGGGAGGAAAAAAAACATGTATTGCGCTTAAAGCACTCCAGGAAAGCTTCTGTTGGAGAAACTGCACTGTGGAGTAAGATCTTTTCCTTATACCTCCATTTTACCTGCTAACTAAGGAAAAAATAATTCATTTAAAGAAACAAAATTAGCAATACTGTTTATGATGCTCTCATCTCAAAAGATATGATCTGGCTGGTCCCTTCCAGAGGCTGGGCTGCAATACAACTGCACTTTGAGTTTGACAGAAGCACATTTTTCCACAAAACCGCCTTGGTCTTGAAGCCGCCTGATGCTGCAGAGAACTGCCTCTGCCCACAGTGGGCTGAAGCTGCGACTCATGTCTCGTTTCGACACATGACAGCTGTTTCTGCAGCAAGACGTTACAAAACACATTGTTAGCATTGTTAGGCTTGCTTGCAGAGACTCCTTGCATGACTAATCTCGAAGCAATCACAATTCTCCCCCAACAGAAGCGCCGCAGCGTACAGCAGATTACTGAGCTCTGCCTCGGCATCAAGTGCTGAAACGCGTCCTGGGGCCATCAGCAACGAGGGAAAAGCCAGAGGCACAATATCCTGCATCATCATCTCACATTACAGAGCCTCCCGCTGCAGAGAGCGTTCCAGCTAAGTTAGTCTGTTTGGATAAAAATCGGGTGCAATTCAGGAAGCTTTAGCCAAGAGGTAAGACGGAAGCGACACACCAAGGAATTCTGCAGCACAAACCTCCCACATTTTTATCCCTGAAGCAAAAGGTACTGATTGCAACTCAGAATGCAGAAAGGATAGGGAGAGGGGAATTGTGGGCGTGAAACACAGGGCACATTTGGTGGAGGTGAAAGGAGACAAGAATCCTGATTCCCTGCAAGTGGATAGGGTTCAAGTCAAAAGAGGAATTTTACTAGGCTGAGCAGAGGATTCCTAAAATGGAAATTATTTTCCTCCTTTTCATGGACAAAAAGATTGTTCCAGTGACAGGGTTACCATGGAAACCAACTTTGAGAATAACAAGAAAGCATTTATGGTACTGAACTTCATATAAAGGATGGCAAACAGCAGCATCCCGTTCCCCTAACCGGACCGCTAAGCTGATCGGATGACCCGAAGAACTCAAATAATATATTTAAAGGTGGTGTGGAACAGCAGTGCTAAATGGAACTGTCACAGCTTCACATCGCAGTGCCTTTATGACCTTAAAAATCATGGACAGAGGGCTCGAGAGAAAGTTTCTCCCAGGACACAGCTTTAGCCAGGCCAATGGGCACCGCATCACTCAGCGAGCGAAAGGCAGAGACTGGTGAGCACCTCTCCTTCAGTCCATGCCATCAGCATGTCATTTTTTTTGTGTGTGTCATTCAGTTTTACTGTGAAGGAGTTTCTTTTTTCCCCAGACAGACTAAAAATTCACAGCTGTCAAACGCAGGGGTGGGTGAAGCTGAGTGAAGCGAGGAGGGCAGCACCCCTGCTCGCCATGGTGCTTCTACACACTCATTTTCATGTTTTGCTTCTTCCCGGCGGCTGCTGCATGGACAAGGGAAACAGAGAAGTGCCCACTGCCTCAAGCACTACCATGATGCTGACTGCACACCTCGGTGGCAAGTATTTTCCTTGCCAGCTGTGGGGAAGCTGCTGAAAAAAGCAGCTGCCATGACCTGTAAAATCTAGCATCGACTGAAACAAGCTCATAGCCCCAAACTGACCACCTGGGATTTATTCCAGCCGAAGCAGAAACAAGTCACCCCTTTGAGCATGAAGAGGTTTTCCTACTATCCCAGCCTATTGATCCCTGAAAAACCAGGAAGAGCTGTGACCTTTTAGAAGGGCCTATCGCCTCCTGAGTCTGCTCTTCGAGGCGAAGGGGCTGATTTCTTCCAGGGTAGCTCGAGTCCTAAGGAAGGAGGAGGACATGCCACCTTGTGCAGCAGGGGAAAAAGCCACCATACTAATGGTTACTGCAAGCATGAAGTCACTAGCTCCTAAATTTTCTTTCCCATTAAATGGAAAGGCAAACTAATAAAAGCCTCATGTCTATATTGCCCCCAGGTTTCCCATCGTGGGAGTAGCCAGGTAAGACTGTGAGTGATAATATTCATCCTCTGTGAAGAAAAAAAAAAGCCTGGTTTACACTGATCTGGGATTCAAGCATGAGGTAGAGATAAGAAAAGGCATTTCTCATGTCTCACACACGTAATAATAAAATGTTGACTTCAGAGTAGAAGTCATGAGGTTTTTTTCTTCCCATCATCTTCAGTCTTCACCCTGTTCTGTATTTATTTCCTATTTTTATTGCTTCTTCTAGAAGTTTGAAGGCTGAGGGACAGGAGGCTGGACACATGCCTTGTCTTTATTCCAGACTTCAAAGAGAGAGAATATGTGGACATGAGCTTTAAACCAGAGGCCATAATGCTCTACTAGCACTGACACACAACTTTTCCCGTGAGCCTATCAAGAGCTATTCGGCTTTCCAGAGAGATACGAGGCTGCACACGAGGAACGGAGGAGCAGTATCTCCCCTCACAGCCAGCCGCAGCGCTGGAAGGAGAACCCCCAGCCCAAACTCCCAGGGCCAGCCTCCAACGGCTACACTCCAAGATAAAATGACACCTGTCAGGTGGAGCCAAGACAAGAGGCAAACCACGGGCTTTTGCAGGATGTGGGTGCGGAGGTGGATAAGAAAATAACTTAGCACGATCAGATCTGGATGCTTTTTGAAGTACTGGGAAACCAAGCGAGCCTGTAAAGGCACATGCTGCAGAAATGTTTATTTTTCAAGTAGACTGTCGCTGCTCAGGAGGTTCTTCCTCTACTGGCTTCTTGACAAAGCTTCTTTGAATTTAGTAAAAGCTGAAACCAGGTGTCCCACCATCACTACTGTCGCTCATACAAAGGGTGATGGACCCGTTCCATTAGCACTAGCTTGGTGAACGAAACTAAAGCCTCTGAAATATATTATCTTGAAAAAGTTACATTGCCAAGTAGACAACTGACATCAAATGGTTTAAATCACTCATGCCATAGCACACTTGAAAGCTTGGTGCTCTGAATTCTTGAATGTAACGGTAAATGGTTACTTCCACCATTGGATGCTAGTTTATGATGCAAAAGCACTTGCAGTAGAGTACAATTATTCACCACTCACTTGTCAAGATAAGGGTTACTATGTCCAAAAAATGTGGTCTAAAAGAGCCGAGAGGGGAACTGCTATCAAATGTAGATCTAAGCACAGACCTTGGTAGTGTTTTTTAAGTGATGAACCCTTTGTCCTCTGACCTTAATTCGGGATGGAGACATACTAACCAATAATAGGCACCACGGAAGGCAAAAAACTTTACAGGAACCTGTTGCTATTGTTGTGTATCTGCTCCTTACCAAAAGCTGGATGATGCAGCTGGGAGGTTGGTACAGGAAATATTTGCATAGCAAGTCAGGAATCAGTGCTTGTCATCTATGATTTTCTAACTTGGGAAGTTGGTCCAAAACAGAGGTCAGAAAATGCCCACCTCATTGGCTCAGGACTGACGAGGTGAAAGCCTAAAAAGAACCAAAATTTTCAAATTAAATTCCCCTTTTTCATTTCCCAAGTTCCTAACAAGTTAACAGCCAAATCTGCATATCAGTAAAGGGCACTTAACAGAAAACACTCTCCATTTCAGTAACTAGCAAGAGCACTAAAAGAATTAAGAAGAATGAAAATGTGCAACCCCCAAATGCAGATTTTATATCATGCCTACTCAAAAGAGTGAAGATGTATATTCTACTCAGACATGCATGATTTTCTAAGGTTTGTACAATCTTCTAGTGATTTCATGATAAGGAAAGGGCTCCTAATCTCTTTTTTTTTTTTTTTTTCTGGTAAAGAAGACGACAGCTTCAAAGATGTGATCACCAATTTTGAACAAGACATTTTAAATTGAAGTTTTGATTTTGAATTATTTTTAACTATTTCCATTTTTACCACCTCCAATCTAAGGACAGAACAGCAAACCAGTACTTCTATAACACCTTTACTTGAAAGGACCAGAAAAAGTTGATGGACTCCATTGATGGATTTGAAGGTGGTTTGTTCAAAATATCCATTAAAAAAAATTACTTGCACACCGAACCTTTTGACGGTCGCTACACCAACACCAGAACATATCACACAGGCTTTTTTTTCCTTTTTTTTTTCTTTCAGATCTGAGGATGCTAATGATAAATATCTAATTGAAATCAGTGAATAGTGGAAAAGAAAAAAATAAAGCTTCTTGCCTTTCACCAGATGATACTGAGACTGATGTTTCGGAGCTCTTGGTATAGCTCTGTTTGTCATTATTTTACATATTCTTCTCAAACACATATGATATTAATGACCACAGAATAACAAACAGGTCAGCCACAGAGCCTTGACTTTTGGTTTTTTAATCACTGATCTCAGGAATTGACTGGTCTTTAAAAACATAGTGAAAAGCATATTCCCTAGAATATATTTCTGGAGGAAAGAAAGCCCTCAGAGAAATATAGTTTATTATGATGATTAATTGAAGTCCATGCAAAAAATTAATTAAAAGGCATTTCTGCCACTGGGAGTATGTCTTTGACCAACTACAGCATAATGGGGGGAAAAAAAAAATCTGTCTCAATAGTCAATTAATTTTTCTGAGAAACGAAAAACGAAATATGAAAATCTGACTTTTATGTTCCTTCAAAAATCCTCTGAGTGCTAGGATCAGTTAGATGCATTATTTTGCATGACTAGTAATGGTAACGCAAGAAAACATGCTGTGATTGACCTTTTTTCCTATACTTCCCCCCACTTTTTTAGAAAAGACAGAAAAGGAAAGGGAAAGGGAGGGGAGTATTTTTTCCAACTGTAGACTGCAGAAATGAGGAAAACCAGCTTTTGGACCTCAACATAAAGTCTGATCTCAGAAGGCCATCGACATGCTCCCTAAAGGCAGGTGACACCAACAAAGGCAGCCAGGGAATGAGGAGATCCCTGTAGGACTGGGCTGCGGTGTGCAGGTGGTAACTCAGGCCCTTCTCACTTCAAACGCAACTTCTTCCTCCACTGGCTTTCTCTGGGAGGCAGGATTTTTAACAGCTGTTCCTTTTGAGCTTCCACAGCAGCACAAGTTCATAGAATCATAG
>NW_010232383.1:0-406 GCF_000690775.1 Eurypyga helias | reverse complement strand
AATGATGTTAAAAGGTTGCATGTTTCATATTTTTCTTCACAGAAATAATTTCCTGGAGTAATTAAGTGTATCTTGAAATATGAACTAGATAAGCCTACTTGTCAGTAGAGCTGTTTTCAGGAAAATTCAAAACAACACAGCAGTGTTTCTGTCTAGGCCAGTCTTTTCTGGTGGGAATACTGCAAAATATTCTCTGAAACAAAAAGGTGGTTTATTTCCCCAGAATAATCACTGCAATCCTTAAGGTTATATGTGGCAGACAAATTCAAAGTCATTTGAATGGAATTTCCAGCATGGAAAAATCATGCCTGATGGAGAACTTTCTGTCCAGTGTTGCTCATGGAAGTGCCTAGAAAAAGTCAAGAAATGTTTTTTTTGCTCATTTCAGATAAAGAAGGTGTACTGC
>NW_010232382.1:36674-41227 GCF_000690775.1 Eurypyga helias | reverse complement strand
ACAGGAGAGTGTGTGTGTGTGTGGAGGGTGTCTCTTCTCCCAAGGGACAAGTGATGAGAGAACAGCCTCAAGTTGTGCCAGAAGATTGGCTATTAGGGAAAACGTCTTCCCGGAAAGGTCTGTCAGGCACTGGAAGGGGGCGGCCCGGGGCGGGCCCGGGAGGGGTTTCAGAGCCGTGTCGATGTGGTGCTCAGGGACATGGCGTAGTGGTGGGACAGCACTGGACAGTGCTGGGTTATACTTGGACCTGATGGTCTTCAAGGTCTTTTCCAATCCAAAGGATGCTGTGACTCTCCAAAGGCAGTTGTCTATGACAGGTCAGTCTCCTGAGCGCTCTGTAACTGAAGGACACA
The DNA here is from genome assembly GCF_000690775.1 of Eurypyga helias. Lineage (NCBI taxonomy): Eukaryota > Metazoa > Chordata > Aves > Eurypygiformes > Eurypygidae > Eurypyga > Eurypyga helias. The sequence goes on along the minus strand of NW_010232382.1, from coordinate 40,874 downwards.
ACTTCTTGTTTCAGAGGAGCTGGCTGTGGTGGTCTCTGCTTCTCTCAGCGAGCATAAATGTTTTGTTATGTTTGATAAGTGCCCTGTTTACTCTGCATGATTTAATCCCTTTATCCTGTGGGGCTCATCTTTCCCCTTATGTAGGCGATAACTGAGATAACCAAAAGCATGTCCAGTGGGAGGTTGTTTATGGCCTTGAGAAGAAAGGGTTTTCTTAACTCCAGTCTGTGTAAGTCATCCTTTCTGACGGCCCGTCGCTCTTCTCAACACATTTTTAGTTGTAGAGTTGTAGGTTGGACCACTTACCTTCTTGCACTTCTCAGACAGATAAATAAAAAGGGGCTTCATTGAAAGCTGCTCTGTCTTAGAGCTGGTTTGCCTTCAGCCTCTTTGCCATGGTTGCAGCACGTGTGGCTGAGGAATTCCCTCACTGCGCTGGTAAAAGCACTGAAACCTCTTGTTAAGACTTATAATGATCATGGTTAAGAGTTAACTTTTTTTTTTTTAAGTGGTTTAATGAGAAAGAGCCTCTGTTGCCCATTTAACTAAAAATCCCTGTGGTTTGGGGCCTGTATGAGCCTAACACTGGAAGTTGGACCAATTGGGAATAGGTGCTGGCAGCGTGGAGAACAGACTGGGGGAGCAGAAGCAGTGACAGCCGTGCTGGGGCAGGTTCCCACCTCTGCAGAAAGCCTTTCACGAGGCAGAGGGATGGGATAATTGCACTTTGGCCTTTGTATCTTTTTCAATGGTGGAGCATTAACCTGACCTCACAAAAGCATAATGGCTCAGTTTCGGCCAGGTGACTCCCACGCTGCTGTGTGTAATAGCAGTAATCTAGCCAATACTCGGCACTGTTTTGCCCATGCAGGAAGGCACGATTTTCTATTTTTTTCTAAAAAGAACTGATTTTCTAAATTGCGCTGGTGTTGCTTTTTGAGATATCTGCCATCTCTACCCAGATGATGATTAGGCTCACTGAATGTAATTATTTTAGATGAGGCCTAAAGCCCAGGTCCACCTGGCTTGAGATGCCCCAGGGAATAGAATTTTGAACTGGGCTGCCCTCGTATTTTGTTAGGGAAGGATAAGCCCCTCCACTGGGCAATCCAGATCTTAGGTGGGTTGTGCCTGGCTTTAGGAAGTGGTTCTGTCTCTCCTCTGGTGCTGAGGCTCCTAGGGTAGTGTGTGCTGGGGCGTGTCCTCAGTGAAATTACTCATTTTATGCATGCGGACTTTGAATCAGGTATTTGTAATGTTTGTCTGTATGCTAACAAAGTAGAACAGAGGTATCGGTACCTATTAATGACAGAGCTTTAGGACATGACTTCCTCGCTTTTTTGTAGGTTGGAAGATTATGATGATCTTATGCCGATCTGGACACGTCAGAGTGAGGCCCTGAAAGAAACCTACGGTGAATATTTCCTTGCTGATCTCCTAGAATGTCAGGATGAAGAAAACCAGGCTGTTGTGTGTGAGGTCAGTCTGCCACGAGCTCTGGTTTTGTCTAATCATAATGTTAGTGATGTTATGTGAGTGACAGCTCAGTGAATAGAAAGAACAAGCTCACTTTTGGAAGGCATAATTCATGGTCTGCACACACATGGTGCCTTTTACCACGTATTTTGTGCCTTTCCTTTCTTTAGGAGCGATCTCTCCCGTTAAGTAGATGAAGCAGCAATGCCCAGTGATCATCTAGGTTCTTCCAAGTTATGGCAACAGATCATCTTGAAGAAAGCACGTTGCCGTTCTACTAATTTGCGTTGTAGATGACTCATTTTCATTCCCAGTGAAAATTAATATTGCATGTGAAAACTAGTAGCCAGTAATACTTTATTTTTTATTACTGTAAAAAATGCAGTAATAAAAACGCCTGGTGATTTTTTCTGCCTCCTGGCTTGGGCAGTCAGATTTTGCTGAGTTGAAGACAGGAACCTAGGAATTAATTTAAATAAGAAAGCGGTGGTAATAGTTACCCTGATGAAAACTACTGTTAACATTTTCACGTGTCAGTAATTGTGTGTGGTGTTGTAAGTCGATAGGCAACGCAACCTCATTCCAGAAGGCCGCTTTCATAGCAAATGACTTTATAAAACCTTAGCATGGAATTACTACCGCTGGAAGCCAAATGGGAAACAGTAAAGCATTAGTGTAACAGCACATTACAAGTGGCTGTCTTCATAAATAATACATGTCAGCTGTATGTTTCTAGCTCGATATGATACCAGCAAAAGATGTTTCGGGCCCTTGCAATTTATACTTGCCGCTGCTGCCGCAGATTGGAAAGACAGCTCCATGCGAACCAAGATAGATGCCAATTTTCCCTGCAGAGAAAGAAGCTGGCAACCTCTTTCTGCACATATGGTAGATGGATTGGTTAATCAGCCTCTGCTGAGCCTTGGGCCTAAAATTACATAGCAGCCAGGTGACTGCAGCGCCCCAGCTTTTGTTCAGTTACGCACAAGCAAACAAACAATCACTTGTTGTTTGAGGGGGAAAAAGAAGTCCAACTTTTATATATATTTTATTTTTATTGGAGTGCTGATGGCCTGATAAAACAGCTACACGAATGGAGCCCTTGATTTTTCATTATGTTTATAAAGGAGGCTTTCATTATGTGTATTAAGGCAAAAAAGATTTGGATGATGTGTTTCACCAGCAAGTTGTGTAGAGAACTGAAAAGTGAAGAGCTTCCTGCCAGACTCAGCTGAAAGCCAGAAGACCTCCAGCATGCCCGTTCTCGGTTTTCAGAGAGTGTTTCTTCCTGAGGACTGTAACTTTCTGGGAACTTGCAGTAGCAGTCAAACAGGCAGCGTATATTTGTGCCATTTCAGCGCCACTGGGATCTGCTCACTCTCATGCTTGCCAGGGCATTAGTTTTTTTCTAAAGACTAGTTTGTAGATTTTTTCAGAATTTGGAAATATTTAGTGCTTATTGCTGGATAATACACACCTGCTGTAGTAGATACTGTTTATGGACTGTACAAATTCATCATTTTCATAGGAAAACAAAAATACACTTTTCAGTTGGAGCACAGTTTTATTCACAGTGTCCAGTCATTAGTCACCGTTACAGCTAGCTAAATCCAGATTTCACTTCAGCTGCACTACAAGTTAAAGAAAAATGACACCATTTTGGAGGTGTTTAGTTAAAAAGTGTCTGGTTTTTATTTACTGTAACATGTTCTATTGACACAGTAGGTCATTAGCTCGTCCATATTATAATTATTTTCGTTAGCTATGACTTGTGAGAGCATTTGGATTAGGATTTCTATGTTAGATATATATAATCCACACATTGCAAGAGAGAAAAGAAGTGTATCTTGAACTTTGGCTGAAATAGTTCCTTTATACTTTCCTTTTACACACAGCCAGCGATGGAAGAGTAACTTGCATGTTTCAGAAACCCTTTTTGTTCAATTTTTTGTCCTGACCTAAACCAACAGGCTCCACTTTTATGTGTGACTTTGCTTTTCTCTTTCAGGATGGTGACACTGCAGTAGGATTCATGAGCTTAAGTTCTCAAGTAAACGTTTCCTTGCTTCAGGAGTGTTTTCACTTGGGGCTTTTCCATGGACTCTGTAAAGCACATCCTGATGATATCCTCAGAATGCCAGAGAAGCCAAGCTGGCAAGGAGGTACCTATGTTCTGAAACGCTAGATGGATTCAAGGTGCCTTTATTTCTAGCTTCTGAGTAGGTTTTGCCAAAGGTTGGCAGAGGATATAGGTTTACTAGCAAGACAACACAAGTTCATGTATGTGCTCTGGAGATGATTGCCTGCTGGATTTTAATTCAGGAGCAGGAGTGAAGTTTTGATAGCCCTGGTCTCTGACTCAGAAGTGATTGTGTGCGGGGAGCTGGTCTGTACCAGGAATGGGACAAACCTAGGTTGCCAGTTCCAGGAAGCTAAAGCATCAGGTTTATTTTCTGTCAGTTAGCTGCAGTTGTGCTGTTAATGGAAGACTCGAAAGATCTGGCTCTGATATCTGGCAGCAGCCAAGCAGCTGTTTACCTGTGGCTATTATGGGCTCCCATTGGCCTGTGTCACCTCATTTCCCTGTGCTCTGCCTTCTGCTCTCTTTGCTTGTTGTCTGCCAGGTTACAAGATTTCAGGAAATCAGGGGCTGTTGATGCAGTTTCCGTACTGGACATGGCTGAGTCTTCAACCCACCTTACTGCGAATGATAAAACCCAGCAA
>NW_010232382.1:0-36660 GCF_000690775.1 Eurypyga helias | reverse complement strand
GTGTCAGTGATTTACAGTTGTCATCTCTGTTTTTCAGTGTCAAAGGGCTTTTTGTTCAGAAGGGCAATGTTTTGCTATCTACTAATTATCAGTAATAGAATTAAAACCCCCACCATTATGTTGTTGCATATCTGTTGGTCTGAACGCAAAGCAGCAGGCTACAAAGGCAACCAGGGAGAAGAAGAGCAGTTGCCAGCTGGTATCCTGGAGCTGACAGAACAGAAAAGGGAAGGAAAAGGCCTTGTAGCTGCTCCTACAGAATTCCCTGCCCCTGCAAAGAAGCACCTTGCAAGTAAGGGACAGAGGGAGCCAGCTATCTCCTGCTGTAGCACTCTGCTCCTGGAGCTCTGGGAGTGCACTCTCAGAACAGGCGACAGACATATGTAAAACACAAATGAGACTGAGGGAGGAAGAACGATCGCCCTCCATAGTCTCCCTGGAAACTAGCTGGAACACAGCCCTGGGCAGGCTGCTCTTGGTGAGCCTGCCCGAGCAGAGGGACGAGATGAGCTCTCCTGGCCATTCTCTGCCTGCCCCCTGGTTCTGGTAAAACCCTTCAGCCCTTCCTGTAAGCTGCAAGCTGTAGGCCTATATTGTGTGGCAAATTCTGTGCTGCTGAGCCCTTCAAAGAGTACGTGGCTGTAGGTTTCAACAGTACGGCTGCTAAGCACCTTTTAACATTTCAGAAACCTGGGACTTGTTCTGAATGCATGCACGGTTCAGGTTCTCAGGTGACTCGGCAATCCAGCACCTGCGTGCTTGTCAGAGCTCTGTTAAGCAGCAGGGGTAGCAGTCTCATGTTATCCCTTTTCTTTCCTGCTTGTTTAAAAATTATGTTGGTTTTGATGGCTGACAGTGGTTTGCAATCCTGCGCCTTTCCTCCAGGTCAGATTTTTAACAGTAGTGGTATCCCTCTGTTTGGAACGACAAGGGCAGCTCTGGAGAGAGAGAGAATTAGCTGTGGACTTTTTCAGGCAGCTTGAGTACAAATCCCTGTCTCGGACACCTGGGAAGGAGCTGGGGTATCATAAGTGAAGACCCTGGCTTCGATGTTATTCCTAGAGAGAAAGGGCCACTAGAGATTGAATAGTAATGTTAGCTCACAGCTACGCGCTGCGCAGCAATGTTAATTTGTTATCACTGATAATTAAAATTGTTGTCATAAATTTGCACATTTGGGAATATAAACAAGTAATTGTGACACTGGTTGTCCGTAAACATTTTAAGTTGTTGTTTGTACCTGCCCAGGTTGTCCAGAAAGAGAGGTGAACGTAAAGGCTGTGGTAGCTGAACTCCAGAGCAAGTAAAACGAGAGGGGGGAGATACCAGATGTATACTGTTGTTACTCTAATTTCTAGTACCAGATCAATTAGGCACTGGCTTGTCACAAGTTACAGAATTTTGTTACAGTTTACTGAAAATATGTCCTTTTCTGATAGATATTTGATAAACACGTTGGCTCTACTGCTTGTTACGTTGGACTTGTGACTATAAGCAAAAAGTCCGTATTTTCCGAGCTGTTTGAATGAAAAGCCCTTTTCCTTTGAATGATCCAGGTTTGATTCTTGCATGAGATGTGACTCCAAATTCGTTTCGGTATTCATTCACGAAAACGTATAGGAAAAGCAGTGATGATGCTTCTTAAAATTTTTTAATTAAGGATGTCGACTGTTCTAATGAAGTTTACAGTAAAAAAACAAAACCCAACCAACTCCTAAGCACAGTTCTCCTCCCCTCTGGCTTTTTAATCTTATGGAAAAAGTAATTTGCAAAGAGAATGATCTTGTTGGGTGTTTTGTTGGTTTTTTGGTGTTGTTTTTTGATGACTGTAGAACCTGTGCAAAAGTTGCATCACACTAGTCCATTGTTAAGCCTTTCCAATATAAGGGCCAAGATGTGAGGTTGAATTTATTGTGGTGTCAGTCATGCAGGTTATTACGCTAACACATGCATGATTCCATGACAGCTACTTTAATGACTGCACTGCTTCTGCAGGCTCTGGTGTTGGCAGCTTGCTGCCGAATTGTCCCTTGACGTGAAGGCAGCGATGGCTCACCTTACAGCAGTGCAGGACGTGGACTTCCTTTTAATGAACTCGCAGGCTGGGAATTTGAAATGCAAGCTGGATTGCTCTGTAGAGTAATTTCATGTTCCCACATGGAAAAAAACCCCAAACACACAAAAAAATAAACCAAGATAAGGTCCTTTTTTCAAGCTCTTTAGCTTGTAAGCAGAGACCACAGGTTGATGCTATTTTTCATTTGAAAATGTTAATACTGAATCGTAATGGGAGTGCACACAAAAATCTGTCTTTAACACAGTATTGATATGCCACTTATGTTTCGGCGTAATTACAGTAATTTGGTTGTTTCTCTATATGGTGTCACGAATTAGTGGCTGGGAAAGATTAGGATGCAGTGGGATTGATTCAAGGGCTTTTCATCAGGCTTTGTGGTGAACTGGCTTCTTGATCCTGACGCCTGTTAGCTCTGCTGACAGCCCAGCAATGGCCCCGTTATTTCAATTGGCTTTGGTTGCGTTCCTTACCTCAGTTGGTGCAACAATACTGCCGTGCTTCCCGGTCGCCTGCGCGGCGTAAACAGCAGCGCAGCCGCACTTGACAGCCGGGGCTGGCGGAGCCATTAAGGGGTTTTGCTTTAGTGTAAAGTCAGAAACAATACATCAATATTTACATGGCAACCAGAGGCTGGTATTAATTAACTTCTGACACCTGCAAGGCTGTTTATCAAGAGAAACGTCGCTGGGTTAATCCAGACGACACTTGATCATTTCTGTGAAGTCTTACATCTGTGATGCCCCTGGAGAAACGGCGGTTTCTAACCCCGCGTTTCTTCTTGCCCTGCATGTTGCAACTGCATTCTTTTCTGGTAGCAGGAACAGATTTTCAGATAACATATGGCTAAAAATACTTTTGGCTAAGTTATTTTAAACCTTGGAGCTTTTTTAAAAAAATCCTGCGTGAAGAAATGCTTATGTCAGTGAACATAGCTCAGAGGTGTTTCCAGGGTGGAGCCCAGGGAGGAGGCAAGAATTCTGACGTACTGGCTTTTCTGGTGTTTTGTTCATCTCCCTGGAGCTCAGAAACTTTTGACTTCCTTATGTCCTTGGAGATTTCCGATGCGAGGGCGACCTGGCCTGGTGTGTTGGCTGCAGCAGTATACCTACAGCTGCAGAGTTCATTGGTTTAAACGTATTTTCAGGCCTTATTTTATATCCGCAGAGATGCTGTGTATATATATGCTCCATGTGTGTGCATAGATGTGTAAAAGCATACCTATAGCGCTGTATTTGTGTGCCATGGCAGTCAGTGTTGGAACAGTGATTCATCAGGTGGTGGCAAGTAATTTCATCTTATCACCCTAGTTATGTTTGCCCACAGAAGTATTGCTGGGGTTGGAATGAACTGGACTAGAGAAGGTCTGTCATGCAGACTTGGACCTGGTTTCTATTACTTGGATTGTCAATGCCTTTCCTTCTCGTGGAGCCCTCGTATTGTTTCCTACGCTGTTGGTGCCTAGAAGCTTACCAAAGCCTGTGGTCCCTACTACTGTGGGCAATCCTCGTATGGTTCAGCGAGGATCTAATTTTTGCCTGAAAAGTCTGACACACACAATCTCAGTGGTACACAAAGATCGTTGAAGCCATTGCTTCATCCAAGCAAAGCGGCAGAGGAGAGAAATTCTTAGATCAGAGAATTGGACAAACTGACAAAGATTGAAAGAGCAGGCACCGTGATAAGAGTAAAATATGGTTTAGAGAGCTGGTCAGGTTTAGCAGCCGGGAAGGGAACTTACATCCCTGCTTCTTGTCCCTGCTTGCGCCAGTAGGTAAGCGTCTGGCTTGACTGGGATTTATTCTGCATTTCAGTTCTTGCAGGAGAACTAATGTGAGAAACTGCCTCATTCAGTTCTTACTGTGCAACCGATTCTCAGATTTTTGCATTGAAGCCAAATAATCTAAGGAAGTTCTAGCCAAGTCTAGAACCAGGAAGGTCTGTTTTAACTGGTGGTTAAATAAACTTCCTCAGAGGCAGTTGGGTACGCTCTAGTTACTGCTGTTGTGCTGAGGGTTGGACTTGCGTTTTTAAGCTTGATGCGTTTATTCTTTTTCCTCACTCAGGTGAAGATAAAACCAACCAAAGAAGTCAAGAGGTGGAGTCGCTTTCACCCCAAAACTTTGAGCATACTCATGGTGAGGGGGCGGCTGTGCAGGTAATACCGCTGCTCCCTTTAAAAGCTGATGCGAAGGAAGGGTGGAGGCTGCTGAGACAAGCAGCACTTGCTGTTTCGGCTCCTGCACTCTCCTCTGCATGGGCCTACCAAAGCTGGAAGGCGGCAGCGCAGCTTGAGTTGTCCCCTGCGGCCTGTAGAACTTACAGGGTACATGTTCTGTCTGTGCCTCTTCTCTTGAGTGACGCTCGGCTTCCTAAAAGCCACTGCTGTTAAATGTATTGGTGCAGTGTAAATCAGCGGAGAATTTTGCCTGAGAAATGTCAAACAGCTGCATCTGTCTTAGTCTCTCTCTCAGCACTGTGTCTGGTTTTCTTCCTGTTACTGTTCATTTCCATTTCCACAATATTCCTCTGCTTTAATCCCGTTTTCTGTAACGTGTTGTTAACTTTCACACATTTCCCATACACATCTGGAAACAAAATTGTTTCTGTAGAAACCTTTCTGAAAGGTAAGTGTTTTATTGCCCCACAAAGGGGCCGTAGTGGTAGCTGTTAGCTTGTGAATGCATTGCTCTTCAGAAGAACATAAGTATTTGTAAAAACTCTTCTTATCTAGTGTTTCAGAAAAGTATCACATTAAAATCACCTCCTTGAACTCACGTGTGTGTCACTTCTGTGGCCAATGGAAAGCACATCCCTGTGTGCCTGCCTGGAATGCTCCAACATAGAAATGGTACAAAGCCTTGTAATGAAGAAATGACAGTGTTTTCTGAAATGTGATGGCTTGTTTGTTGTTGCAGAAAGATGGAGCCATTGCCACTTTCCATACTGCTCTGCTGATAGATGATGTCAGTGATGTCGAAGCCGCAGCAACACCCCTCCTTGAGACTGAAGAAGAAGGTGCTTTTCATCCAGTGTACAGAGGGACTTCAAATGCTTTCTGTGTCCGTCTGCTTTGTATCGATGAGAAGCATGAAACTCGGTAAGTGTGATCAGCGCTTCCTGCTTTCCCAACCTTAATAACAAACTTCAGTGCTCTGTTGTTAGGACAAACCTGAACGTGGCAGCACCTGCTGCAGTTAGGCTGGAATTTCTGCTGACCTCTCTTCCCATTTCTTTTACTTTCATTAATAACTTACTGAAATTTCAACCTCCGAAGGAACTTCCCATCTCTGGTAAGACTGGGGGAGGAAAAATGGTTTTGTTGGAAAAATGCTAGTTGAAATTGCGGAAGAAGGCTGCTTCTTCCTGTGGAGAAACATGAATTCCAAAGGTGGCTAGCTGCGGAAGAAGCTGTGTGTTCCGGTACTGGTCAGCTCGTTTCACGGGGCAGTGTAGCTGTTTAACGCTGCAATTAAATGTTCCCATTTTAAACACTCACCTCCCATTGCTGAGAGTTGATTCGGTTTTCTAGAATCCAGTATAGCAAGGAAGACCAAGGCTTTTATCTTGGCATGATTGCTGATGCTGACCTTGGTCTCTTTATATAATAGAGTAGAATAGATCTGTAAATGTGATTTAGACACTTTTTCTGCAAAATTATCTCCACCCTTGAAGAGTGAATGTATACTCAACCATATCAGCAAAAGCCTCTCTAGGAACACTGGCCCTTTCTGATTATCAGTGAGCCCTGCTCTCGTTTACAGATCCTAGACAGAAAGATAAAACATATGGAAGGAAGAGGCTGAGCACACCCACTATCTTCCACCCTTTTAACTCCATGTGATTTCTGGACACACAGGGTATCAGTAGAAAGGACATTCTAGATGCTGAGTTTGCCAACTTGTACCATTTGAAACCCCATCTTCAGTGGTTCTGATGAACCACTTCCCAGCTTCTCTGGCCTGCAGGAAACTTCAGAGTGAACTTCATTAAGAAGAATCAGAGCTCCTTGAAAACTGACTCAGTTTATTAAACTGTTTCTTGATTAAGGAGCAACCTACCCAAAGGGATTCAATGCTGAATCTGCTACATATGCAGATGTCCTGAGCTACCAATGCAGAACTAACATGCAGCCTCTGGGTACATATTCACCAAGTAATGTAGCTTGGATTTGCTAGGAAGAGCGAGGAATGCAGCGCTAGAAGCCTGCGGTGTGCTTAGAGACACGACACAATGTACATGTGATAGTACAGTGACACTGCAGAGCCCATTCCCAAGCAGCTATTTTATGGACAGTCTAGCCTGAAATAAAATCCAAGCAAGGTGATTATTCCAGAAGGAACTAATGTTATTTTAAAACAATACCGAGGTGAGGGGCTTGCTCCAGAATGGCTCCCTTCTACTGAAACAGCAGTTCAAGCAGGGATCTGTACCCATGTGGGGAAGTAATCTCTGTAGGCTGGATGAGTTATCTGCTCATAGTATCCTGGTTAGGATAAGGATTTGTCACCTTTTCTCCCCTTTGCGACATTGTCCTTTGTGTGCACCTTGTTTCTCTTGGAGTTATGTTCACCCTGTTTATTGCTCAGTGCTGCAGTACCTTTTTTCCCTGGAGACATCTCTGGGCCAGTTAGCATTCCAAGATGGGTATCTGTGGAGGAGATAGCATTACTTTCCGAGGACGACTCCTGAGATTAACTCATCTCAGTGCTGAAGAATCCATAGATCTTGGTGGTTTCAAATGTTGTGCTCGTGTGCTTCCTTGGTTTGCGTTTCCTTGATCCACCTGTCTGTAAAAGCAGTGGTAGGTCAGGGAGTATGCTGACAAGATGGCGTGAGGTCATCCTTGCCTGCATCTCAGAGTCTTGTCCCGACAGAGTTACTGCTGACCCCACACAGCGTGGATCCAGGAACAGAGGTCTGGTTGAAGTGTGGGCATGCCTGCATCTTAACCCCCAAGCTAAATTTACTGCTGCGGAATCTGTGCTACCCAGAGAAGCTGCTACATGTTTGCATCGCTTAAACCTAGAGGTGTTCTGTGGCCTGTTGGGGTGCTGGGAGTGAGGTGCGAAGGTATTAACCTGCTACTTCATCTGCAGATATTTGATACCCCTTTAAGCCCTGTGAAAAGTCTCCTACCCCCATCCTTGCATCCTGTGCCATCAAGAAGGTCCTGGGTGCCAGCGAATAGAAAGCTGCATTGCAGCGGCAGTTTCCTTTCCCCCATTTAGCTGTTGTCTTAATGAGTCCTAATTATGTACTGCATAGGTGAGTATAGAATACCCTGATCCACATCTGGATTTATAGCTTTTCCTAAAGTTTTCGTTCAATCACAGATGTTTTAACTATAAATTATATCTCTTTTTCTTTCAGTACTATTATTGGTCAGGTAATTAAAGGGAACTGAAGTACGGGTCTGGAGAGAGGAGGGGTTTTATCAATGCTTTTAGGTAATATATGTCTATATTGAATTTCTTCAAAAGAAATTTCCACCTTTAGTATGCTGGAAAAATATTTTATAAAGATTCAGGATAACTGTTTGATGGATTTAGAGTTCTTTAACATACACGTAAGAGAAACAGGATTTGTTAGATTTCTCATGTCCTTTTAAACTCAAATGTCACATCTTGCTGTCACCATGGGAGAGTGGAATTCCCGTCAACTGGTAGGTGAGAAGTGGGAAGAAGTAAAGTGTTCAAGAACGGTTTCAAAGTATTGATGATCCTGTTAGTCCCAAAGTAGGTTCACCAAGTGGGTAGCGACAGAACCCTTGGTATTGGAGGAAAACATTGCGGAACGTGGCAACACTTGTTTGATCTGGATTAATGTTTGTTGTGTACTAGAGCTGCTCTGGCAGGCCATGAACAGCTTCTGAAAAACGCTGGAGTCAACAACTTGACTCAGTTTTTAATTTCCTTTCAGTGAAGAGCCTAATGCTTTGATACTGTTTCAAACATTCAGGTTTATTCTTCTGAGCAGGGATGCTTTAAACACCAGAAGTGAGCAACACTCAGCAGCCGAAGTTGATTCACAATGAACTCACAGGACTGTCTGGTTAGCACTCTGAAGTTCCTGGCACTTAGAGGGATGTAAACGCCAGTGTACAGATCTGTCTGCTATATGCTTTATTTAACAATGTTTACTCTTGTTTGCAGATCGCTGGATTTCTTGCCCTATGTTTTCCAGCTGTTTCCAGTACGTATAACTAAAGTTTTGAAACCCGTGTGCATGTGTATGCGTGGTGAGGTGGCAGCGCAGTGCTTGGCCAGTGTGGTGATGTGACATCCCAGTCAGTGACTCCCTGTGCTGTGGCCAGTTACCCCTTGGCCTCTTCTGGCCTTCACATGTTGCGTTCCTAAGTCCTCTGTTTGTTCCATAGGGACTCTTCTGAGATGCAGATTTAGAAAGCAAATGTCTCAAATTCCTTCAAAATCACGTCTAGTTTCAGACTGCACTTAAGTTAAACATAAAATCAGGGCAAACACATCAGACGAGATGGGGTGAAAGCCTAGAAAACAGCAGTTTGAAGGAAATCCATGGTATTCGCCTGTGGGCTACACAGGGGGGTTATGTTTAGGGCAAAGCAAATGTGCAGCAAATAACGTGGATTTATAGTGCAGTAGTTGTTTCACCCTAACGCCCCAAGTGATGGGCCTCTGTCTGAGCTAACCAAGCGCACTTTCCAAGACCTCCTCAGTGCACACTGCACCGTGTTGTAAATTCACGTGACATGCTGCAGGGTAACACCCCTTAGGGACAGGTCCTGGTACCAGAGACACGACTTGACTCAAAATATCAGCGTGTTCAAAGATCTGCTTACCACCAGGAAAAGTGAGTATGCAAAATACTTCAGCTCTTGAAGTGATGCTTCAACTTCTCCCAGTGAAGGGCTGGAGAGAGCTGGTGGAAGGGAGCGCTCGAACAGCTTCACGTGGGTGAAGTTACCTGTGGCATGCAATTTGTCTGCAGAGGATGCTGTCTCATCTGGGAGCCTTAAGTGGAGGTGCCTGCATTCCTTTGCACCTCTGCAGCCCTTGCAGCACAGGTCTCTGAACAGCTGCATTGGCTGTCCACGCGGCATGTATGTACCCCGTACCCCACACATGCCGGCAGTGCCAAATTTGGGACAGGCTGGACATGAGTGTGTGTGTACAAACTCTTGCTCATCAGGGCCACTGTGTGTGTGGTGCAAAGGACCTCTGTGCCTGCCCACTGCTGTTTGTCTTTACTGAGGGAGCTAAAAGACTCGTTTCTGTGAGCCAACCTAACGCTGAGCTCATCAGTTCCTTTGTGTTGCCCCGGCATCAAGCCATCTAGGCAGAGCAGTACTTGGGGTGTACGTACACTGTAAGCGCGGTGTTCAGTTTGTGTCTGCCCCTTCTGCTCAGACGCTTGTGCATAATGCTTACTTTGGGAGCACTCAGAACCTTTTTTGCACACCTTTTTCAGGACAAAGACTTCTGTGTCATCCTCGTGCCACATCATGTACCAGAGTTCCACCTGATCCAGAGTTTTGTGCGGGTTGTCCCTTTCTTTACGTCCAAGCTTGGCCGTGAGCTTTACGTGTTCCACCGTGCGGGATTGCTCATGTGAGTCGCGTGCCCCATGACAACAACCCATGTACTCGAACTGCTGCTGTGGATATACCGCCTCATCCACTGCAGCCCCAGAGGGGTATTCCTGTGCTATCTGGGAGCAAGACGGTGTTCTGCATGATATGGCACAACATCCTGCAAACACAGTGGCAGAGTCCCCAGAACAGTGCAGTGGGATAGCACAGGACCGTGTCTGAGGCAATTAGGAGCTGAGCTGGTTCCTGCAGCTCTCTTGCCTCCTGTTCTGGAGTGAAGCCTATGTCATTTATCTTTTATGCTTTGTGTGGAATCATTTATTTGTATATATTCCTTATTCTTCATATTTTATATTGTTTATATCTCTTTGTGTTGAATCATTGCAATTTCTGTGATATGCTGGATGCTTCTGCAGCCTGAAATACTGGTGAACTGGGGCACACAAACCTCTCTTGCTGTGACTTCTGTTACGTGAGACGAGCTTTCCAGTGCTTTGTTTGCCTAACAGGCCTGCACTGGCCCAAACACCAACCTGAATTTGTGGGACAGGTAGAGATTTCCCTGTGTTTGGGTGTTTTTTCTTAGTGTAACTAAATATTGCATACTTTCAGAGAAATACTTCTGCTTTAATTGCGTACTTAATCACCTTTGATGGTGTACAAATAGCTCACGCAGGACCTGGCCAGTGACTCTTGGACCTGTGCAGAAGCTTTTTACTAGGGGACGAAACAGGGCTTCTGTGTACAATGGGAGAGTCCAGCTGGCTGGAGAGGAAGACACTGGAGTAATTCCTGTTAACCTCGGCCGCAGCTGCTTGGTAATCCACCAGTAGGGTTGGTGTTCACACATCCTCTTGCACTTTTGGTCACAATTAAACTTATCAAGGGTTTTTTGAAAACCCCTTATAATTCTGATTAAATTGTGCATATTCCAAATTGTACCAGCCCTTCCATAAAAACAGAGTAGGGCCGTTAGTAGTGTTTTCCAACTCCCCCCATGCAGCTGTGCAGGAAAGTAAGGGGAAAGAGCCTTTCATTGAGGTTCAGGGTCAGAAAAGCTGTAGAAGAAACCAGATGAAGCTCTTGGAAAGTTTGTGTGGCACAAAACTCAGTGTGCAACAGCAGATGCTCTCTGATAAAACCGAAAGAGGGAACAGTGGAGGATCAATATATTGTACTTGCACCAAGGGCTTTTGAAAGGCACGGGAGTGACAGAGAAGTCACAGAAAATGGATTAGAAGAAAAGCAGGGGTAAGAAGATGGGAATAGGGACATGAAAGGGCAGAATCAGAAGAGGTGCAGTCACAAAATGAGCTGCTGATTAGCAAAGGTTGTAAAGGGAATAAGGAGATGTGTGAAGTACACAAAAAGCAAGAGTGCAGCAAATGGAAGTGCAGGTCTGCTACTTAACAGTGCAGGAGAAAAAAGAATAGGTGACGAGGCAGAGGCTGCAGTGCTTAATGGATACTTTCCCTCAATTTTCACTAAAAAGCGTAATAATAATAATAGCATCCTGCTCTCTGAGCAGTCAAGGGAATTGGGCATCTAGAATGAGTTAATTCATTGCTGGAGGAGAAATGAGCACAGGCCTTAGATGGACCTTCCTACTGCTTCATGCTCACACTGGATCTGGTGCATTGGGTTGGTTTATACAATTGCATTTTTTCCATGTTCTGATTTTTGGGTCATATTAAAAATGTAGATCAGCACTGGCACAACTGCCCTTTCTGGGACACACTCAGAGGAGTGGCGGGACAGCACACTCCTGGGTTGCATCTTTCTGGGCACCATCCTTGTCTCTGGTTGGGTCTCGCAGTTAGCCGTGGAAGTGTGTTCACAAATGTGGACACTCAGCTGATGCCTGCTTAAAAACCCTCATGCTTCAAAAAACTCCACAAAGTCAGCCTCAGTGTGACTGACGTAGGCCGGAGAACAGCACATACATGTTTAAATTGGAAACAAGAACAACAGAGGTGAAGACTAAACGGTGTGAATCGCAAGTTTTCAGCGGTGGGTGCGAGAAGTGAATTCTTGGGAATGAAGTTGTGATTTGGTTCCTTGTACTCTGTAAGTCCTTACTGTGTGAGCCCTGTTTAGCCAGGAAGAGCCGATGCCTTTAACAGCCAGCATGACGGTTCCTCTGCTGTGGCATTCTTCCACCGTGTCACTGTTGTGTGATTGCTAACTGGCAGCCTTATGTTTATCCAAGGCATTCTATTTGTGTAAGCTTATCCTCATGGATTACTGTGTGAGGAATCGAGGCCTAACTAATTACTAATGTTAGTAATTTGGTCTTGGTGGAGAAACTGATGTTGCTGCCTTTCTTTTATACCAAACCCAAAGATGACAGTTGGCTCTGTTTGCTGCTTTTATTTTTTCCTCTCTCTCCTTTTGTCTTTTTTCTTGTCTTTCTATGTTTCTTTTTCTTCCCCCCCCATATGTGTCAGCGTGCAGTTATGGATTCTACTTCCATTTTAAAAGATTCTCTGTCGTCTTTCTCTGCTGGCTCTTACTCACATGAGGATTAGGTGATACCTGTAGTTACAGCTAGTCCTTGCTTGGTGGGAGGGGGATGTAGGTGCAGAAAGATGCTTTAGTAGCGGTCAGAACAGCGTTCTTGGGCTGCCTTCTGTAGATGTTGCATGATCTTGTGTGTTACCATGCACAAAGTTGATATATGCCTTGGAAACAACAGCCGTGTAGCGATCAGTCTCAACTTCTATAGGACGTGCCCAGTGCTTGTGGAAGGTGTGACTACTTAAATACGGAAATTGTTGTCTTTAATTGGTCACAGAGAGAACTTTTACTCTTTTCTCCTTTTTTTAACAGGTCATTTAATGTAAGAAAGGCAACAACTGATGACCTACATGATGTCAGAATGCTCATTAAAACCCTTCATTTGAGTGGAAGTATATTGAACGACTTGCAGACCTTTACCCTGGCTCGCAGGGACCCGGTGAGTGTTTATTGCAAATATACTTACAAGAGAGCGGATAAATGCTGGTAAAAGCATCCATTACTACACTACTCTAGTTTACTGTATACAGTACCAGCAGTTGGTGTAGATCGTTAAGCCAAGCTGTGGCCTGTCCCAAATACCCTCCCTGGGGACTGCTCCACTGCAGGGACAGAGCACACCGGATGCATTTCTTTGCCACCCACAGCCTGGTTTGTGTCACGGCTTTTTCTTGCACACACATGTGGTTGTGGGACGATAACGTTCTTGTGTTTTGTCCCCTGGTGGGTGCCTCTTATCCCTTCCCCCACTGTGGCCAGATGTACACCCATCAGACAGCAGGGAACACTGTGTTTTTAGTGTGTAGACAAGAGCCCAAGCACCGTCATTGCCAGTCACATATCTGTTCTCTACAACCAGTGATAGAGAATATAGGTTGTAATTAATATATGTTGCTTTTGCCTTGCAGGATGGGACCCCAGTACAGGCTTTTGTAGCAGAAGTTTTGGATCAAATAGTTGGCATTTCTGTCATTAGAGATGAAATGGTAAATTCAATTTCAGTGTTGAACAAAACCTATAGTGTTAGCCCTCAGCACTAAAGGCTGAGTTTCATGCTTGTCGCTGTACGTGGCAAAGTAAAAGATGCTGCTTCTACAAACTTCCTTTCTGACTATGTAGACTATGTTATTTCCCTTCTAGTAGGTGATGGTGGACACACAGATGAAAACAGATCATCCCGTTATGCGCAAGAAGCTGGTTCTTGCAAGACAGTGTTGCACATTGTTCTTGAAAAGTCAGCATTCCTTAAAGCTTAATTTGCGTCATTCTGCTACGGCTGGAAAGGCAGAGTTTTAGATTTCTCAGCCGCTGTAATGGTCAGTTTTTACAGAAGTCACTCCTACTTTCAAAAATAGCTCTTAATATAATGAATAGCATTGAGGTAAGAGGATGTAGCAATGTCTCGCACGTATAAATGTGCAAAAATCTTAGCTGGTCACTTCCGCAGGGAAGGGGACATTTCCTACACAGCTCTTCTCCTTCAAATTCCCCCTTTACAGCATAATGTTTGTGAGAGGACACTCCAGGCTTCTCTGGATTGAACTCGGCCGAACAGAGGGGTTTCTCTTTCTTTTCCTCCATGAATGTCTGTTAACCTGTGTCAGACGTTGGTGCCAAACACCAACGTCCCTGTAAATAAAGGTGGACGAGCTGTGGGAATAGATTTTGATATGGGATTTTAAAGGAAAATGTCATTGAGCTTTAATTGGGAATAACCCTCAGGCACTTAATTGCAGTGCTCAGCCTTAGTTCCCAAACTGGTAGAAAGCAACTCACTGGCACTCGCTAACATGTTAAAATATAGGTGTTTCCTCGCTGCTAATTTCCGGATTTTTGTTTTCCAGGATATTGAGTATATTCGATCCCATTACAACATCGAAGATTTCATCCATTTCAATCACCACCAGCAGGAGGAACATGGGCATCTTCACCACTTTGTCCTCAATCCTATATTTCGTCACTACTCAAAACACTTCCTAAAGGAAATTCTTCGCTTGGCCCACAAATCTTCCCTTTACTATCCTATTTACCCACAGGGTGTGGGAGGCAAGGTAAGGAGGAAGTCACTTGTGTTTCTTGTGTTAAGTTCTGTCACCTTTGCTCACTTTATTTTTCTCCATGCTTCTGTGAATGACTGTGGAGTTTTCTTAGCAGGCTGCAGCAAACTGTACTTTCTTGGATGCCGCAGCCTGCACTCATGAGCTCAGCTCTCAGCAGGGTTTGTCCGCAGCGTGCTCAGTAGCACCTGGGAGCCCAGGTGTAGCCAGTATCCTCAGGAAGCGTGAAGAGGAGCAGAGATTTGAAGTGCACTTGGCCTTGGTTCGTTACCGGGTCTGTGAAGCTCTGGGAGCTCTTCCCAGGGGTGGCCTCTGAGCTGAGTCACTCCTTGCAAATGTCTCTCTCAATTGTCTGTAGAGAATCCTGGGGCAACTGTTCTCTAAAGGTGTTAGACAGGTTAAGTTACATGCATTAGTGTGTTGTCCTAGGAGCAACACAGCAGAGGAGTAATTTGGTTGCTACCTCCTCACCTATTTCTGGGAGAAGTGTGTCTGCTTCTTACCCACGAGGCTTATGTCTTTTGTGTTAGCCCCTCCGTGGATGTGCTGTAATCAAGTTTCTGCCCTTTCCTGTCCATTCCCAATAAATTGGTTCTAGGATGAATTAGCAAGCATCCAGTATTCCCACTCCTGCCCAAGTCAGGACCCCGTGTCTGAGCTGTAGACTGTAGTTTGGGTTCGACTCTGGTTCTTGCCGTTGTGTCGGACGTACAGAACAAGAGACTCACAACTCATCAACTGAGCAGACCAACACAATGGTTGTTTACTTGTTAACATGCTGATAGCCCAGGTGTCCTTTTGTCCCTGTCGGATCAGCTCCAATCGGGTTTTACATGACAAGGTGTAGAGCAGGTATCCTGTCTTTGTATTTAACAGTGACTTGTCTTTCATGTCGTAGTACAGTAACAGACCCTGATCAAGTCACACTCTCCCACGTAACATGGCATGAGCAACTGCAAGGGGTTGGTATGAAAACCACAGTCAGGTAGCTTGTGAGACTTCTTCAGCAGTGGTGTAGGCCCTCTGGGCTGTGTTTCTTCAGCTGTCAGTGGGACCTGGGCACCTCGGTGTCGTTGGAAAGGTGACTTGTGTTTCTGCCAGTGCCACGGGAGAACCCTAAGAACCTGGTGCTGTGTGAGAAAGTCCATTTCGGAGATAAACGTAATCTGTGGAAGCAAAAGAAAAGATTCTTTCAGAAATAACTCGTGTGTGTCTTGTTATCAATCTCCTCTTGGAAAACGGAGCAGGATGTACAGTTTTCAGGCATGTCAACTCATTGATGTGTAGCCATCTAAATCTGCTCGCTGGCCAGCCTAATTGCCCAGGTTCCTGCCAGCGTTAGCAGAAAAAACAGGGTGCACCCCGAGGGCAGCTCATCCATCGATCACAATACCTGTCTCCGGGGGGAAAGAATTGCCCTCCAGAGATGCTCGTCTCGTGCTGGGTGTGTCCACGTGGCTAGCTGTGGTAAGCACCTGGCTGTTAGGTGCTGACCGAGCTCAGATCTGTCCCCAGTGACCTCAGAGTTGTGGAAATCGCCCTGGTGTTAGGACAGGGATTGGGACAGGTTAGACATCGGTCTGTTGGCAGCAGGATGATTTTTCCTGTGCGCTTTTGTGGAGTTCTGTGAAGGGTTCTCTTGAGGATCCAGTGTCCTTCCATAGCAGTAAGAGGCACTTAGAAAAATACAGTGTAATGGCAGGGCTGGAAGAGAAAAGTTGTATCTTACTAATGATTCCCGTTGGCTCTATTTTCCGGCTACAGAGTCCCTCTAAAGTACTCTAGCTTATTGCTTTCTTAATAAGTGGTTAATGTGGTATTTCGCTCAGTTCTCAACATAGTAACAGCAAGCTTGTTCAGTATTTGTGGACAGAACAGTGTAATTTAGTTTGCATTAATGTTCATTCTTTATTTCCTGTAATTCCCCAGGTTTTCCCCTGCCTTTCCTGCTCTATGAGGGAGCCACTCATGCTGCCATAAGCGGGATGCAGCTCTTGCTGATGATCCACGCTATCTGCATTAGCACTGGGGGTTTGTTCACTCCAAGTTTATGCCAGTTTATTAACATTTATCACTTGGATGAGACTGACATTTTGGTTGGTATAGAATTCCTATATAAATTCCTAAGCGTTCCTTGCCAGGGAAGCAAAGGTTAGCGGTAAGCAGATAACAGAGCTTAATGAGGTCAAATCAAGCTGATTCATGATCGCTACGGAGAAAAATATCCTCCCGGGGAAAATACTTGTGCTGAAAAATCCCATAAACCAAACCACTTGTTTATCTGTCATTCCCACAGAGATAGTAATGTAATTACTCTCATAATTATCATTAGTGTCAGGCATTATCTGCAATTCATTCCTCTGCTCTGAGTATGTTTGTTTATTTGCTGATTTTTCTCTCAGATTTAGCCAACTGAGCTAAGAATTTTGTATTTGCAAAGCCGTACGAGGGACATCTGCGCTGCACTGGGCTGACATTCGCGCTGCTGAAATATAGATCGCTGTCTCTCCCTTTCAGAATCCCTGCGCCCATTCCCTGACATCTGCCCTTCATTACATGGTTCCCGTGCGACCAAGACGACAGATTTTCTATCCTCTGGAAGAGCTTGGCATGAACGCTCCGTCGGAGCAGGTCTCCAAGGATCAGGTGGGTAACAGAAGCAGCAGCAGGAGAGAGGCGTGGTGCCAGCTAGCGCGGGGTTTGGCAGATGGGCTGGCATTACCATTGTCGTGGTGATAGGTTGCTTCTTAATCACACTGAACATGATGTCCGTGCTGTCCAGCTTTGCTTCTGCACAGCCATCGCTGCGTTAAAGCTTGGGTTTCAAATGCGTTAGACAGCAGCCACTGAACCATCCCGTTTGCATACCAAATGCTTCATTTTAACAGTGTTTTCTCATGACGCTCCTTTCAATCTCCCAGCACATTTTCAGCGCTCTGGATTACCGTTAGCCTGTCTTCCTGATCAGTTCACATAGGTATTACACTCTGCAAGTGGGCAAAACACAATGTCATCCTTCCAACTTACCTCTCTAGAGTTTGCTTAAGGAAATGTTATTTTCCAGTCCCAAAGTCAGGTTTCTTCCACACATGAGATAGCCTCAAAGAACACTTCAGAATACCTAGAATGATTTAACAGCAAAGGAAAAGGTTGTTTTCGCTACCAAAAGATTGTTCCCACTGCCAAACAGTTATTTGCGTGGCGCTCATGCAGGCTGGAGGTTCTGAGCTAAAAGCCTCTTAGAATGTCGTTTGCTAAATAACTTACACCTTATTCTCTTACATTTTTGAGTATCTAAAACTCGGTGTGAAGATGGTTCCTCGCAAGACTAAGGAGCAAGGCTGAAATATTGGGGAAAACCCCGTTAGCAATGGACCCTCAGTAGGCAGCTGTAATTTCCTAATGAAGCACCATTAGGGAGCTTTATGTCTGCCTGCACATGTCCAGTTGGCTGAGAGGGGCTCTCGTATAATATTTTTAGTGCTGTCCTTTTCGCAGTTAGTCAGTAATTGTTGGCATCTAAAACTCTTAATTAGGCAGCAGTTGGCAAAGCAAAATGCAGAACGTAGCTGAGACCGTTGTCCTGAGTTCAGCTTTGTTGAACAGTCCGTCCTCAACATGCGAATTCCTGCCTTCCTCTCCTCTACAGAACAAACTATCTGATGCTTCTCTTCGAAGATAGCATAGGAAAGAGTTTAGCTGTCACTCTCTCACTAGGAGGGCTGCTCTTAGAATTTTTGTTGGAGCTGGAAAACCAGAGACTTCCCACATCTGAGAGATTTGCAGATTTGTTGTCTGCTCCATTCCCAGGTTCTTCCTGAGGATTTCTGATCATTGTAGGTAGTGAAATAATTGTTTAAAATCTCAAAAGTTGAATGAATTTCTATTTAATAAAATGTGTTAGATTTTCACAGACTGGTTTGGGCGGGAAGAGGCCTTAAAGTCCACCCAGTCCCACCCCCTGCTGTGAGCAGGGACACCTTCCACTAGACCAGGTTGCTCCAAGCCTCATCCAGCCTGGCCTTGGACACTTCCAGGGATGGGGCATCCACAGCTTCTCTGGGCAACCTGTCCCAGTGCCTCCCCACCCTCTCGAGGAAGAATTCCTTCCTGATATCCCATCTCAATCTCCTTGCTCTCAGGGTAGATTTCAAAGACATAGAATCCCAGTCCAGACCCTGAGTAATGCCATGGGCATGGTCTCCACTCCCTTTGTACCTGTTGCTAACAGGGTTTAGCTGTGAGGGGCGAGGGTTGGCCACTGTGTAAGTATCCCTGCGTATGTGCTGGCATTAATTACACATTTCTGACAGATTGTGTCCACTCAGAACCGGCATCTGGGGTTGATCCCCAGGTGGTAATAACGCTAGTCCACTGTTGCTTCCTGGAGTTTTCTGAAATACCAGGAATTTGAAACCATATAAAGCTAAATTGGCTCTTTTGAGTGAATGAAATGACCTTTGGGCCACGTGTGCTGGGAGAGCTTTGTAACTTAGAAGGTACCATACCACAGGGGACCGAGTGTCTCTGTAAACGTAAGAAGCCGGTGCTGCTTTTAGACCATGGAGGTTTTGTCAGCTCTGGTATTAGCTAGGCATAAGACATCTGCTCTCTCTCTCTCCACTCTGATATGTCAGAAGGGAAGATTGGTCCCATCAGTAACCTTGCACTGCAGAATCCTGCTGCTAGGTTGCAAATAAAATGGGGTGTGTTTTATGAAATTCATATAATGAGATTTCAGTAGGTACCAAATTATTATGCTTCTCACTTTTTGTAGCCAGCAAAGGGCCTGCTCAAACACTCTGTGAACATAAATACACAATCCTCTTTGCATACTGAAAAGAGCAGAATGTCCCACTGCGGAGTTAAATGGGATAACTCTGTGAAATGGAAAGGCCGAGAATTGTCAGCATAAGAAGTACTGTGAGACAAGGTGGGACACGGTTTGGTTGTAGAAGATGCTGGTGGGCTAGGGAGTGAGGGAAAAGGGAAATGGGAACAGTGTCGTAAGGAAAGCAGGGAGGAGAGAGGGAGAAGAGGGAAAGGCAAAGCGGCTGGGGTAGGACTTAGTGGGAAGTTGTGTGAGAAAAACAGTCAGGAGGAGCTGTCTGCTGTCACCTTTGCTGTGGTGGTTTTAAACAAGGTAGGGGCAGAATTTTGCAGGATCTTAAAAGCTTTGGGCCAGGATTCCAGGGACTTGAGGCCACTCCTCATTTCTTTGCCACACTTGTAGCTCACCAAGCTTCTTTTGGCTGAGGGGGCTCTGCCTTCTCCTACTGGAAAGCACTTCTTCCTGCCATCAACCCAAGCCCGCTTTGTTCCTGAGAGCCGAGGGCTGCTTGTTCCCATAATTCTCATTTTGGATGGCTCTGCAGTTATGGCAGCGCTTTCTCACGTGAGCTACAGCACAGCGCTTGGAAGTGCCAGTGCGCTTCTAAAAGGCAGTGTTTTCATTTGCCTGCCAGTCCTAATGAATTGCTCGAGTATCTATCACTTATGATGGAGATGAAATGAAATTCTGGTTTTGTTACCCACAAGATGCCCCCTGATACCTAGATATCAACATCTGCTTCTCATATACTGCTTTTCTCGGCTGCTTTCCTCTTGTTCCATCCCTTTTTGAGCTCCAGCTCTCCTTTTCCCACTGCAAAATGCATTTTTCAGCCATAACAGCTTGGGGCTCAGCAGCTCAGCTGTTCAGTGTCGAAGCACAGCTCTTGATTTGTGCATAAATCCCTCTGTAGTGGCCTAGTGTCTCAGCGGGCACTCAGTAGGAGCCCTGGGGCTCAAGCACTCTGTGTATCTCTTTAATAGGCTCCAGCCTGCTTGTGAGCATGAGGAGATTCGCTTACAAATACTGACCCAGCACAGATAACTCAGCCAGCACCCACAGGAGCTCTTTCACGTTCCCTTCCTCCAAAGCCAAGAGCCAAAGCAGCAGTCTAAATCGGGAAAGCTTTGCCCTCGGCTAATTCTCATGCATTGCCAACCCAGACAGATCTCGATGGTGCTGGAGAGCTGGTTTTCCTGCAGGCCTGGAGCGGTTGTTACAGGCAGATGAGCACCAGAAGTGCTGTCTGTGGTAACTTGTTCTTGTCCCTCTGTCAGCTATGTCTGCCTTACTGCCGTGTCTGGAAAAAATCAAAAAGGGGGAAACCCCCTCATCATCTTGCCCTTGGGCAGTGTTGTTTCTAGTTTGAGCTCTTGCTCTGCGTTGCCTCTTTGCTTATCATGAAAATCGCTGTGAGTCCAAAGAAACAGAGACTTTAGGAACTCAGCCTGTTCCTCCTCTCTGCCCCTTAAACTTGTGGTTTAAGGCAACCACAAGTGGCTTTCACCTTAAACCACAGGTCTGTGCTGCTTCATCTCTGCCTCAGGAGACCTGTAGCTTCCCAAGCCCTGGCTCTCCATTTCCTCAAAGGCTGCATATTCCTACGAACTCAGCAATACCGTCCCGCAGCAGCCACTAACACCAGAAGATGCTTTTACCCCACGCCTTGAGAGGGCAAATAACATTCTGCTGCTGTCTGTTCCTACAAACCCCTTTCTCCCATTGCTCCCCAGAGGAGATTTGAATGGGTCAGGTAAGGATTGACTGAGAAGGCACAGAGGGGGAGGCGGTAAACTCCTGTCTCCGGTTGCAGCCCTCTGGAATGGCGCAGGTGCTAACGATCTTACTGCATCCAGTCCTGGAGGCACGCAGCCTTGGCGATGGCTGTTCAGCCTGTGCCTCTGCAGCAGGCCTATCTGGAGGTTCCGCGTGTGAGCTCGGCATTGCATCAGGCCATACATCTGCTGTGCTCTAGGGTTTCAGGACAGAGACCTGGAAAAGCTCCTGTCTGCTCATTAGATCAAACGCTTTCTGCAGCTGCTCCAAATCAGAAGGAAATCTCTGATTTTTTTGTATTCCACACCAGTTCCCAGTATTGAAGCGCCAATTGGCAGAAGATCCAAAGATTCAAAATCTTAATTCCCGCAGTGTTAAAACAGATTAGGTTATTATTGTGTTTCACACATCTGTCAGCCATTTTGGTCGTGTCCCATTAAAAACAGTTGCTTACCACAGAATACTAAATATCTTATAAAGTGCTGCTGGCCTCTACAGTGCATGTAATTGTTGGTGGAGTAGAAAACTGTAGATAATTAAATAATTTTTAATGATTCTTCATAAATAAACAATTTATAAACTTGTTTGCTTTCTCACCATCTGGGAGCATTCTGTTATCCATCTGCTTCATGTAATTATCAATAAAAGGGAAGAATAGGTGATATAATTAACTAGAATAACTGATCCACAATGAGGAACAGAAATGTCACACATCTGTTGAATTATTTTCATGTTTCTGCCCTTCTATTATTCATGCTGCTGGGTTTATTTTTTATTTCCTGGCTGCATTCAAGCTGTCAGGTGGGTTGCACAGTTCAGAATTGCTTTTTCTGCTCTGTCTCGGAAAGGCAGGACAGTTATTGAAGCCTTGCAGAAGCCCCTACAGCATTGCATATATTTATTTGGGGGCAAAACCCCAAACCCATTGCTTTCTCAGTTTTATACTTGTCGAGTGATGCCTCAGAGGCGTTACGGGAAGTGTTTAAGTCGGGAGAAAAGTGGCAGGTGAAGGAGAGTCAGGGCAAGAGCTGGAGTCAGCAGCTCAGCTCAGCCTGGTGTTGGGGAGTTGGGTGTTGCCAGGATGGCGGGAGAGATGTGTGGGAGATGACCTGGGGTGTCAGGTCACAGCAGCAGGTTCTGTACTCCATCCAGGCTGTGATTTCCTTCCTGTGTGATCCAACTGTGCACTTCCTCAGTGGTCCTTTAGAAAAAGCTCCAAACAAGAACAGCTTTCATGTTACATCCTTTCACGTGCTGTGGGAGACAAGGTTTCCTCAGGGAAGTTAGTTGCAGGTTGGGTTACCTGGCAGAGGAGCGCACAGAGGGTATCCTTACCAGGACAAATACTGGCTTGAATCTGAAGACCAGACCTCCTGCTCATGGCGTTCAATCATGCAGCGCATGGAAACGTGCCACCTCTTGTTCTGGGCAGTGGCATCGGCTATGGACGTCCTGCTCCCTCACACCTGCGCTGCCTCCCAGGCTGTGAGGAGTGGGCTGTTAGGGCTAGAATGGCAACCTCTGCTGAACGCCTACGTAACGAGTCAGTAACAGCGCTACTCTTACTTCTGCTTCTGTTCTTTCCTCTTTTCCATTCCGAGCAAACCCTTCAGCCATCTCTTCCCCTCAAAGTAGTCTCGGAGCTGTCATGGTCCCGTTACAGGGGGCAGGCACTGCTTTGCGGATGTGCAGCCTGGGCTCTGTGTCTCTGGCCGATCGAGCAGGGGTGCGCGAGAAAGAGCAGCTGTAAAGCGGGCCTCTTGCCCACATTCGTATGCTGTCCGTGGGTAGCGCTGCGCTACCATGCGAACCGTTGGGGTCGGAACGCGAGAAAAGGTGGAAAACTCGCCCTCCTGTCTGAAGTCTGGGAAAAGCTGAAGCTTACGCATGGGGGAAATAATAATAATGTAGCTATTGGGTAAAACTGGGGAAAAAATAATCTAAACCCTTTTCAAGCTTAACAGAAACTTTCACTTTTGGGCCAGCCTGTTTAAAACGGAAAATAACCCAGCTATATATGAGTGTTTGTGCAGGAAGCTGTCCTCTAGATCAGTGTCTCCCCCACCGAGCTCCTGAGGGATTTCCCTGTCTATAGCTTCTTCTTCCCTTGGTTTAGGCTGGCTCATTAGGAGTTGCCTTACCTCTCTGCTTGCGTGTTGGTGTCTGCGTAGTTGCGTATCAGACTGCACCTTCCGCAGACTGGAGCAACCTGAACAAGGCCTCGACTGTTGTGGACCAACAGCCCAGACTGAGCATTATCCATGCCCTGAGCTGTCAGGGAAGAGGAGCTGAAAGGCCTCTGGAGTGATGGGCTGCCAGTTCACATGGTGCTGCTGGAGGGGGAGGAAAGCAGAGGGACATTTGTGGCACATGACTGCATGTCCCAGCTCATCTAAAGAGTGCAGTTCTCAAATCTGAGCTCCATTGTTTCAAAGATGATAAAAACAAGGGGTTGGAATAAGCAGATTTTAAAACCCGGGAGAGGGGAGGCGTACCAGAGGATGGTCTGTTTGGACAAAGCAAAGCTTTTGGCTTCGAACTGAACTGTTGTGAGAAAGCGAGGGAACGAGATATTTCACTCTGCGTGGCCGAGGAGAAATGTCAAGAAGATGGGCAGGTACAGATGCAAGTGCCATAAAGCAGCACAGCCTGTGCTGTGGAGTGTGCTCCCACCTGAAGGGCAGGTGTGTGTAAGAGCTGCCAGGGTGGCAGTTAGGGGGAAGTAGCTGTTCCAGTCACAGTCCGTATGTGTTACGCCGTGCTTCAGTAGATGCCTCCTTCCTGCCGTACTCCGTATGAAAAGTGGAAAGGCCGCTGCAGCACCAAGGGCGGTTACGAAAAGCTGTCGGTACTGGACTACTTAGTAGCTGGCTGCCGTACAGCCACGTGTGTTCTGGCTGTAGGAAACCTGTAGTGGCTGGAGGTTCCATTCTGGCTCAGTCTCAGTGCTGTGTGAATTGAGTGAGTTGCTGGGATGTATTGAAATGGCTGAAATGCAAAAGGTTTTTTAATAATTAAGCTTCTACTAAGATAACAGCGAATAAATATTAGTAAAGAGAGCCTAGGTGGGATGGGAGAGGGAGTTCCCTGCTTTTGAGATACCAGGACTTGGGTACCCAGGTTAAAACAGAAGCATTCCTACATGCCATAGTCTGTATATGAGCACACTGGGGTTGCAGACAAAGGGTCGGTGTGTATATTTGTCACTCGACCAGGAAAGTAGTATTAATTTTTAAAGAAGCAACTGTTGCTTAAGTCGCTATTGTGCCCGAGCAATGAATTTTTAATGCTTCTGTAGTATGTGTGTGGGTTAAAATCCATTATTTATTGTACCTCCACATGGCTGGTAGAGGTGATGATTTTACAGCACCAGTAGGCATGCAAACAGTTGTTCTGAACCGATGGCTGATAATAAGCGTCCGTACTGTAAATGTCAGTGGGTTTTGTGTGTTGCTGCCATTACATCTCGTTTGGAAGGCTGAATATTGCACCAGATGGCATCATTAACAGCAATGCTCGGGATGTTTACCGCTCCTGTGCATGTGTGAAATGCAATGTAAGATGACCTATCCTGGTTGTGAAAGCAGGGTGTCAGGACTGGCCGGGTGCTAATGACACAGCAAACAAAAACACGTTTCTGCTGAAAGCCAGGTCGGGCTCATTGTAAAGCTTTTCCAAAGCATTTCGTGGACTGACTTTGGAAGGAGCGTAACCATAAGGAGGGCAGAGAGACATTTTTCTACAGAAAGGTAGTGTCTTTTCAGTATTAAAAGTGATGATGCTTTTTACAGTTTATTTTCTAAAGCTTTAATTTTAGACATCTCTTAGGGTTTTCAGTGAGTTCGATCCATTTAGGAAATGCACCCTCTGTTGCCATGAGCTGGATGCAGAGTAGGTACAATGGACAGTGATGCTTCCATCTTCGCCCTTTCCAGTGTGTACACAACCCTGCTTGGATACTGGTACGAGGGTAGTTGTGATGCTTTGTGGTGGTGTCTCCTCCCCACAGAAGTTCTTGGAGGGAAACATTCCCAAGCCAGATGGTATTGAGGGAATTTTCCAGTTAAGTCTCCCCAGGGATGTTCAGGATTTTTTTGTAGTGCCTTTTGGAGCTGCAACTTCCTATTTTGGCACAGACGAGTGGCAGGGACCACACTGCAGGCACATGCTTGCGGGACCCGGGCTTGGGACTGTCTGGAGGTGCATGGTGAAGGATACACTGGGACACAGAGGTTGTGTGACTAACGGTGAAAGCCAGGTTGGCCATTCAGATAACGTTTTTCAGATGTCTTAGCAGTTGGTTCTGATGGCCTGTTTAAAGAGGGGAGTTCCCAGAGTTAATGGTATAAATCATGGAGCTGGCACAAGCCATGAATTCTGGCAGTTCTCAACTTCTGAATTACTTGGCCCCTTTCTTTCATGTTATGTCATTATCTTTTATGCCAGCTCAGTAGGCTGTTAGAATTCTCCACCCTTTAGCGTCCATCTGCTTTAAAGGGTTGCAATCCTTTCCTAGGGCTGCTGCTTCCAGAGTGTGGTGAGGCAGGAGCTCCTGGCTGCCCAGTTTCCAGGGCACTTGCCACCATTGGTACAGTCACCAGCAGACCCAAAGGACGTTTGGCTTTCCTGCAGTCTTGCTGAACTGTAACCTGTATGGCTTTTGAATCTTGGCCAAGAAAAAATAATATTCACTGTCTGCTTTCCCCTCTCTCCAAGAATAACACCTGGTGGGACAGGAATTGGCTGTGACTATAGAGACTGTTTTTCCAGGAGCTGAAGGTGAGTGTTTCCCCCTGTTGGTATAATAATGCTGACTTTCCTCATAAAGGCCTTGGAGGTCCACGGATAGAAAATACTCCATAAGGGCTGGGTGCTTTTGGTGCAAACAGGCTTTAGGGAGCCACAGGTGCTACAGAAGAGTTCTTGGCAAAGGGGACAGACTTCAGGCTGCAATCTTCTTCATAGTTATATTTCTTCTTCTTTTCCCTTTTCCTTCTATTTCTGGAGTTTGTGCAGATCTGAGAATGCTTGGAAACAGCTTTTCAAAACATGGTAACAGGCATTCACAATGAGACTTCTTGGAATATAGCTGGTATTTAGGAAACCCCCCAAGGCTGAGCGAGCATGCGTTTTCCAACCAGTTTTGTTCCGACCTCCTCGATAGACACCAATATTTCTTTTTATCTTGTGATTCAAATGGAGCCTGAAATGAAAATACCTCTGTTTGTTCACCTCCTTGTTTGCCCGCTGCTATCGCTGACCTCAGCACCAGTCCAGGAACAGGTTTGCTAATTGCTTTTACTCCTTCTGATGGTTTTGCTGTTGTGTAGATCCTGCACAGCAGCAACTATCACCCAGTTTCTCCATAACGAGTGCTAAATGTTAGGCAGGCGTAGCATCCCCTGTGATGGGACTTGGAAGGTCCCTCCAGGTGGGCCCTTGGGATCTGGGATGATGCTGAGTACGTAATGAAGGCATTGGTGCCATATTTGTTCTGTGCCTCAAACACTCCTCCCGAATTCTGGGGCACTTCAGCACACTTCACATTTAGTGAACGCAGAGTGTTCAGCTGGATAAGGCCCGAGTCCTCCATGTGTGATTCATTCAGGTCTGGATTCTGCTGGAGTCTCTGCACGAGGGGTTCCAGTGGTGAGTGTACTGTCCCGTTGACATGCTGCTGGTGTCTTACCGGGATCTATTAGCCCATACCCAACTCAGAACATCACAGTGCTCCTTTTCTGTCAAAGCAGAAATCCTCTGTCCAACCTGCTTTGTCATTTTTGGCTGCTCAGTTTCTCTGTTTTCTGTGATAGTGAAGGTAAGTTGCTATAAACCCAGACCTGGTGTAGAACAACTACAGTAAATACTCTTAGAAATCCTACAAATAGCCCAGGGTCCAGTGTTTAAAAACAACTACAAAACATCCCCCGTGGTGCACGTACCACCAGTGCGTGTTTCCAAGTGCGCGCACAGCTGCTGCAGTCCCGGGCATGGCTGCCCATGGCCGATCAGGGCACACGCCGTGGGTGTGTGGTGCTGTACCTGCTTCAAAAGGGAGGAGGGAAAGTCTTTTCCCAACGGTTCCTTAGGGTAGAAGGGCGTGTGGATTTTTCATGCTGTGTGCTAATCCTGGCATGGCACGTGCTGCGAGGTTGTAGCAGAAGATGTGATGTGCACGCAGGGTCTGTGCTTTCAGTGGAGCATCCTGACTACCACACGAGCGCCGCTAGCGGAGGTGAAGTCGGAAGGCTTGGTGGAGATGGCTTCGGCTGTCCCCCCGAGTGGATAGCCCCATGGTTGGATGCAGGAGGGCCACATATGCCAGCCTTGGAAGGGAAGGCGCACAACACTCTGCCCTCCTGGGCAGAAGCCACCCAACTGGTGGTGCAGCGGCTGTCGGATAGGGGAGTGGGAAGGAGGGGGAATAATCTTCTCCATTGTCAAAGAAAATACTTGTTTTTCTGAGCTCTGTATGCCTTTTCTAGCAATGGCAACGGTCGCTTCTTGCCCGGTGTTAGTTAATGATTGCTGTTTTTTAATAAATTGGATACAGAATAAACAAGTTAGAGTTTACTATTGACCTATCAATTATGATGTCTGATTACTCCTCTGGGAAACATAAGTAGTCATTTGTCCTGACGTTTTGTTAAAATAAGGTGGTATTATGGGACCAATCCACCTAATTCCTTACTCCCTGGGGCTGTGTAGTGTACTTAGCTGTTAGAAAGGTGATTTCCAAAGCATGACAGCTGTTGGTGCTGGGGCCGTTGTGTGGTGAACAAACCCACTGACATTCTGCTCGTGTGCTGCCTTTGTGTCATTGACACTGCCACTATTGCATAAATTAGATACAACTCTTCCTGGGGAAGTGGTGTTACTGCTTGGCGTTGTGTTGTTGGAGTACGTTTGAAAGCCCCGAACAGCACAACGCTGTGGACGAGATGTTTAACCTGGCATTGCTGTGAGGGTTTATCCCATTGGCTGCTGACGTTCCTGCCTCGTTATTTGGGTGGATTCAGGTACATTACAAGCGGTTTCTCTCCATGTACTTTTAGCCATTGTATTAATTCTGTTAAAAGCTACATTTTGGCAAAAACACTGCTGCTACTTTTTCCTCTGGAAGGCATTGCTGCAGTTCTCTGTGCACGGCACAAAGTTGTTGTTGGCAGCGTTTGCAAACCCAAGGAATGGGAATACCAGGATCAGAGCCTTAAGCATCGTCTACTCAACATCTGTTCCTGGTACCATGAGTACCGACACTCCATGAGTGTCGGCACGCGCAGAACGACGTTGTGGTCGTGTTATGACAAACATTATCTGAGTTTTATTTTAAGCAGTGGGACATGCCTTTAATAATTGGCATCGGTTCTTTTCATTTCTCAGCATCTCTCCCAGTGATGTACATCCTCAGTAGAATATAGAGGTTTTTCAGTTTCTGGAACACGGGACAGTTATAGGTACATTTTCATTTACGATCAAACCCCTTTCTACGGGCAAATCCTGCTCTTGGAAGCATTTAGCCGCGTTAAATGCCTGGCACTGGATTAGCTTGGAGGCTCGCTGCAGATGACTTGTGTAACAAGGATCTGGGCCGCATTAGGTTGGTCCATGGCTTAGCCCTGGCCAGCCACCTCCTTCCTTGGTGCGGACTGCCTGCCGGACTGAGGCATGTGCTAGCTTTCACATGTGTGGCTTCACCCATGGGCCAGCATGTATGAAAGCATCTTCTGGAATTTTCCTAGCTAAGGCCAGTCCCGAGCTGGATGGGGCTGGCCACTGGATGTCATCGTTGCACTGTATTGAGCTGCAACCGGAGCAACATCTGTCTGGCAGTAAAAAAATCAGGAATTTTGCCACGTTTTACATTGCTTGCCATGCAGTGGTGACAGTTTCCGAGTGCTTGGTCCGCAACCCTTCCCTAAGCCACAGGACAGCGCTGTAGCATGTCGTACAGGTGGTTCTGTGCTGTGCTGACATCTTGGCTGTGGGTCGCCAGTGCTGCAGGGACAGGGTATGAACCACCTCTTGGGGATCTCCATGTGCCATCTACTGCTTGAGAAGGCAACATCATTGCCAGGGCTTTAAAATTATATACCTACCCTTCACATATTGGGTTACTCTGCCAACTAATATGTAGAGAATGTATTTCTACTCTAACTTCAGAGGAGGGATTTAGAGGACCTAATTTTATTAACCCTCTGTCTCCCAGTCGTACTAGAGGAAAACCTGTTAGAAGCCCTAGCTTGCTTCCTGCCTGAGTGACAGGGCAGAAATACGCAGAATAACACAAGTAGCTCCGTTTTCTGTTTGTCTCGTCAGTGCGTTTATGAATCTGTGGTTACGCGTTACGTGAAATGCGGATGCTACAGCCCAAAGTCGTAAGAATCACACGAGGTGTGCTGTGCTGCGAGATGGGAAGTACTTCCCTGTCTTGCACTGGAAACTGGAAAACGAAATATAGTTCAGGGCAGGAAAATAAATGTCAAGTGTGCTATTGTCTCTCGGCCCTTTCTTGCACGTTTGCTTTGAGGATCTGTTAGCCAGTAAGACCTAGAGACAAATTAAGAACCAGCATACATGGAGTTTATTGTCTTAGCCAGTATATGCGTTAAGAAGAATGGAAATGGAGAAGCTGGTAATTAAATTTAGTAAGATTTTTGGCAGAGTGTTGGTGTCGGTGACAGCCTGGTTTTCAATGTAGCTGCTTTGGATTTAAGAAAAAATGTTAATTCTATCATTTTGGAAGAGAGTTTTCAATTAACCACATAAAAGACACTCAGCGTACAAGTTCCTAATCAATTTACAAGTAAAACCATTTCTATTAATAAAACAGAAAGAGGAGAAACCACTCCAGAAGGTACAAAAAGGCCTTAGCGTTAGTACCCGTGTGTTGCCAGGGTGGTGGGTGGGTGATAGTCAGTCAGAAAAGAAGCAGTGTGTTCTCTTCTCTCACGAGGGCTCCAGAGCATTTTTTCCAGGAGAAGCCAGGCCATTAAGCTCTGCTCATTTTCTGTGACCTGTTAAACATGCCCGTAGTTCAGCATCTTCACAGCATTTGTCTGCTGTGTTATCCGGTGCCATGCAAGGGTTTAATGCATTTCTCTGTTGTTTACGTATTTCTGACAGCTGAGTTATTCTTTGAGTCACATCAATCGCAAGCTGGTGCTGGAATCCAGAGCGTCTGTCAACACCAGAATTGTGGTGGTTGGTGCGTCTGACGTTGGGATCTCTTTTCTGGAAACACTGGTTTTTTGGTAAGTTTTGATTTCCTTTACTGAGGAGAGCACGTTACATTCTGTTTGAAGGGCCTGCTGTCCCTGTTTAGAGCCGTGCTGTGGGTCTGCATCCAAGCATTGCATGTTCAAGGCCTCTGCAGATGTAGAGATGGCTCCTTGCATCCTGGCTGACTCTGGGACTCAGGGTGCTGACAGTTGCTCATGGATCCTCAAGGAGAAGACACACTGAAAGTGAGAATTCTGCCTTAGCAACTCTTTGACTGTTGTTCTTACACAGAACCCCCTGTAAGTGGAGGTTAAGTCCATGGGCCTTCATGTGTTCTCCAAAGCAGCTGTCTGTGCCCAGTGGGATCCCAGATAACTGCATCCCTGCCTTCTCCTACCTTCTGGTGGTGCTGCTTTTTCAGACTGGTGCAGGCCTGCACGCCATAAGCTTGTTGAGTTGTAATTTCACTGCGTTTCTTCTGATTCCGATAATGCCTTTTGAAACCTTCAATTCTGATGAGGCTTTTGATGCTGGGGGCCATTCATTTCTGGCTCTTCTGCCATGTTTGTTGTAGACCATGGAGAGGTCTCTGTCTCCCTGCTTGCACCTTCAGTGCCAGCGCCCCCTCCACACAGCTTTAGGGGGTCAGGACATCATACTGGGTATGCAACAATGCAATTCCTTCTATGCAATTGTTTTCCTCACCTGTGATACGTCAGCCAAGACTCTACAGCCAGAGGTTCTGTTTGAGCCATGCTCTAGCAGAGGGTTCTTCCCGAACACATCCCCCTTGTCCGCAGGAGAGAGTGCTCACCTTCAGCACTGCACAGGCACGGTTCCTGCCTGAGTACTGCTCCGAGAGCACACAAAGCGAGCAGTCAGCACTTAGTGCAAACTGCCCCAGAATTTGTATTGATACGGGCATGAGTTTCAGACAGGTTAGTTGTTTAATTCTCACAGCAGCAGCAGCAAGTAAAGTCTCCTGATCGATGTGAAGGCCTTTCAAGGCAATTTAGTTTAATTTACTCATCATTTTCTAACATTCCGTGCAAAGGTTACATGCACTAAAAATAGCGAGATTGGAACAATTTTTAAGCCCCTAATCCTTAAAAAGAGGAAGTAGTTTTCTCCTCATTACTCTTCATACTTAATTATTTTACATCACCCGTCGCCATGGAAACACACGAATGGAATTCACTTACCTACAGAACAATTATCGGAACTAGGTTTTACGAGTGATTTCAACTTGAGATCGAAGGAATACATCTTTCATTGAGCAGGGAGATAATGGTGAGAACTGCCTCTCCCCACTGGAGAGCTGCAGCGGGCTGCTCGCTCCCATTGTGCGGAGCAGCGCCATGTCCATGGAGTAGCCGTGGGCACTGTTGCAGGTCAGACAAACCAAGCTTTGTAATCCCTGCCGCAGCCGTTCGCCATGGCTTGTGGCTTTGCTGTTGGAGGTCCTAGAAACAGGGATGGGCAGAGCGCTGGTGCCCAAAGGCAGCTGAAATGCTGCAAGGGAGCACACAGAATGACCTGCGAGTAGAGGAAGCTTCTTCCTAACGCTGAGGGTACCGAGAGCCCTGGAGAATTGCATCCATTGCACGTAATGTCACACTTGGTCAGTGACGGTGAATCATTATTCAGATAAACCTCTCCTGCCAATTTTTTTTCCCAGAGTGCAATCTCTTGCAGACATCTCAGCTCCGGTGCTGCTTTTCTTTAGGATGCATGCGCCGTTTCGATTCAAGCGACGGGCGGATGCTGGCGGCAGTGCCTGGCCTACTCGCACAGCCGGCCGTCAGTAGGTGCAGGTGTGAACATGGCTCCGGGGCTGCGCCTGGGCTGCTGCAGGCTGACACGTGAGGAGCCACAGGAGCCGGGCAGCAGGGGTAGGGGAAGGGGGAGGGAGTTGCATCATAAATTGCTGCAGTAATTAACTTCCCCACAGGAGCATGGCAAGCAGGGAGGGAATTGTAAATCCCACAATTTCTGCACACAGCTCCTCCTGGGTGGTGAAATTCTGTGCTTCCCCTCACACAAAGCCAGGGCTGGGATCACTCTAGTGCCAAGGCAAGGCTTATCAGCGCCGGACTGGTGGTTGAAGTAGTGTCAACTCTGAGTGATGCCCCATCCTGAAGGAGAAGCAGGAACTGAACAGCCCCCTTGTTGTTGGAAGCAGCTCAGCCCAGCAACACGGAGTCTCAGCCACTATTGTTCTCCGCTCTCCAAAGTGCCAGTGCTGCCAGGGCTCCTGCCTCCCCTTTGTGTCGGACATGGGGAGAAAGCCCTTGCAGCACCAGAGTCAAGGAAACTCCAGAGGGAGGTTAAGCTGAACCACACGTTTTATTTATTTTTAGTTTCCCTTGGGTGACTTGGTCTTGGGAAGGGGAAGAAATCACAAGGAACAGAATTGTGTCAGACATTCGGGTACATATGTGCATGCCCCCACTTTGCTTGCGCTGCTGTGAGCCACCAGCATTGATTCTAACGAGTGAAGCCCCTACAAAGGAGTTTGATTTAAAAAGAAAGGAAGTTTTTAAAAAGTTACTCTTTTGTTCTCATGTCCCACGTCCCACCCCTCCCAAGATCAAGTGTGCGTATACTAGATTTGTACGCAAAAAAAACTGCTTCAGATATTCAACTCGCAAGTATTGAGTGAAATTGGGTCTGGAAATTATGTGCAAGTGTAAAATCTGTATCAATGAATCTGGAACATCTACGCTTATGGATGTGGGAAAATGAGTAACGAGTTTGGTTCAGAGTTCCGCAAATGCCCGTTCCCAAAGGTGAGGTTTGTGGTAGAAATACCAACCGTGGTTAAATAATTACAAACCTGTGAGCGGCTGGGATTGGGGATGCAGAGTCCTTAGGAAAGCGGTGTTCCCTGAACGTCTGTCCTGCTGAATGCAAGCCGCAGCCCAGCATTTCCATCTTTCCCCATTCCCGAGTACAGAGGTGCTTTAAAAAATAACCCCCCTGCTAAATACAGATTACCAGGAGGGCAAAGGTTTGTGTTTCTTGGTTTTGGTAACTGAAGAGTTAGGCCTGAGGAGCAAACCACCCAAACAAACCAGTGTCTTCACCTGTGCTGGGCTCTGAAACAACCAAAAACCAGAGGAAATTTTGTGTGGTTTTGTCAAAGCCCTGAACTTTAAGGAAAAAGTTGAGTTAGACTCTAGTGCAGTACATGTGAGTTTCCATGGGAAGGCCGGTTTCCCCCCGCTGTGAGTTAGAGGGATTCGAGCTGAGCTTAGAGGCGGCAAGGGCTTTTAAATACCGTTTCTGACGGAACAGCTACGACTGCCGTTATCTGGCAGCCCCGTGCATACAGTATCCTGCACATCTGCCCTGTTTGGCAGTGGTTAGCATAACGCTTGCTGTTTAATTAGGCTTTTTATCTTTGCATTTGTCTGAGAACATCTGAAGCCTTCCATGTTGCCTGTCACTAATTAGTTGACTAATTAAATAGTTAGTGCTTACTTGCTGATCACAGAGGTAACATGCAATGAATGGGTTTCATGAGCGGCATTGTCTCATGCTATCTATCTCTGCCACGTGAATCGATACGCATGTGCTTCCCTGCGCCTGCCTTTTTCCGTGTGGAGGCCAACCTGGAACAATGTTGACCGTGCATTGGTGTCGCCAGACCTGCGTCCTTCGGACGTTGTTGCCTGTTGCCCTTCCTGGTGAATGGAGCCCAGGTGGTGATGGAGATGGATAAGATGGGGTTTATCTCACCATGTTGCGCAGTCAGGATCGCAGTGGGTGACATCAGGGGCTGTGCTCTTCCTTTAGAGATGGCTTTCAGATTTAAATCACGTTATTCCTACTTTGTGTGCTTGCCCTTTAAATGCAGGCAAGTGTTTGCCTGAGCCCACACTGTTGTTGCCCACTTGAAATGTGTATTTGTAGAGTTCCTCTCACTACTGTTCATACCTGAATGCTCAGAGCTTCTTGCGGCATGTTAAAATGGAGCTCAGATATAGGAGTTTTCTCCCAGAAAGCCTGTGCCACAGCTGAAACGAGTGACAAGGGTATTTCTAGAATTGTGTTTGTATTTGTCGCAGCTCCCCAGGTGATGGAGTGTGACGGTAGCACAGCCACCACAGCATCTCTGTACACGGCCCAGTAACCTGGCCACCAGAAGCATCTTGCAGCTCTCCGACTGGTGCAACACACAGCAAACAAAGCAGCGTTCCAAGTGCAAATGCTGCATCTCGGTGTCCCAGCTTTTGGGTTTGGAGCACGGAATGCTGTTCAGGCTGCCGCAGCAGTTAAGTTATGACCCTTCCCTCCGGTGTAGATCTGATCCCTGTCCATATGTATGTGTGTGCTCCAGCGAGCAGAGGGAGGGCTGTGACGGATGGAGGTGGCTATTTGAAGGTATTGGCTTGTTTGGAATGCTGGATGAGCTGACGCTTTAAGGTTCCCTTTCTGGACTGCTGTGATTTACCCTCCAGATCCCAGGAAGGAGACGAGTCTGAGTGCCCTTGACACTGAAGTGGGAGTTGGGAGTCCATAAGATACAGCAATGAGACGGTGAATCCTTACGGTGTGCTGCGTCATCGACATTCCCCGAACTGCGTATGGGCTAGGTTAGAGGGAGCCCCACGGTGCTGTAGCTGGACGGCTTCCCATGCCCATGGGTGCCACACCACAAGCGTAATGCATCCCGCAGTGACGCTTGTTTCCTAGGAGTGCGCTGGCATCTCTGCATTAACCAGGCCTCACCAGTCTCATGCAAGCCACAGGGCATGGCTCTTTAGGAAGGAGCTGGTGGAGCAGCGTCACATTGCCCCAGTGAGGAGATGGGCATCACCCAGCTTAGTGGTGCTGCACCTCGGGGCTGCAATATCGGCGAGGCAGCTGCGCTTGCCTGGTGCCAGGGCTGGAGGGGCTGCGGGGCCTGGATCCGCACCTGCTCCAGGCAGTTGTTGGAGATGAGGAGCTTTGGCCCGGCTGCCTCCTTTGCCAGCTGTGTTCCCGTCCTTCCTGGGCTGCCAGCTTTCTGTCAAGGGGATGCAGCACCAGGGAGGTGCATCAGAACATTCAGCTTTTAGGAGTATCTCCTCTTGCTGCCAGGAGGAGAATATATGGCCCTCGGCTGTGAGCTGGGACAAAAACGTTGATACAAATCTCAAGCCCTTAAACTGAAGGGAATTCTGTCTGTTGGCATCCACAGGCTTTGCTAGGGTGTGTGCTTTTTCGCCTCCATGAAGGCAAAATCTGCACCAAGCAACATCAAAGTCAAAACACTAATTTCCTCTGCAATAATACGAAAAATCAGGGCCTGGTAAGTAGACAGACATAAAAAAACCCTCTAGATTTTTAACATGGGTGATTGGCCAATAATATTTAAAATGTCCTACTAACAAGATGGAATTTGCACTCTGTGTTATTCACCGAAACACTCCCGCACAAGCAGACAAAACAGTAACATTGCAACCACGCTCTACCTTTACTGCCCAATTTATGGTGTCTTTTTGTGAAAATGGTGTTGGTGCCTCTCAGCTGTGATTCTGAACCTGCCAGCTGATTAGATTTAAGCAGCCAGAGACTGTAGCTACCAAGGCTGCCATCGGATATCCCTCATTTTCTGTCTAGAAAAATAATTGCCGTATTTTATACTTCGAATGGGATAAAAAGCTGATACAGTTATGGAAGGGAAATTGCAATGTCAGTAAGGAAATGGTCCTGGTGGAGTGGTGGCTGGCTGGTACTTTGGCTTGGTGAAATTCAGAGCCAGCTTACGTCTGGCATGGCAGTGCTCATCTTGTAAACTTTGTAGCTGGGGCTGTTCCCGCTTGACTAAATGGATGTGTCGGATTTGGCCGTGGATTCTGTAGGGGCCAAGGAAAAAGCTCCTCAGATTTTCCTATTCTGACTCGTCTGACAAAGGAAAAGAGACTCAACCGAATTACAGGGAAGAGCCTCTATCCCTGGAGAAGAGTGTTGTGGAAAAGAACAGGAAAGCTGGGTTGACATAGGTGCTGGGAAATGGGAGGTGGTTGGAAGGGCCGAAAGCAGTGCTGGTGACGGTGGGGTGGCCGAGCTGTTTCAAACTAATGAGTTATGATGTGGATGGGAGTTTGAAAGAAGAAACTAGATAACGACATATTTGGTAATGTTCAGAGAGGAATCAAGACCCTGGGGTGATGGGAAGCTCCGGGTGAAAGAAGACATTAATCAAAGGGTTGAAATGCAGCAGAGTCCGAGGTGCTAATGTGTTTAATTATGTTGTCAAGGAAAAGGGTCGGCACAGAGGACAAGGGAGACGAACAGTAAAATTACAAGTGGGAAGGAAATCTCAGATGAACCACTTGAAGGGAAAAAAGCGAGAGGACTCAGCAGGGGAAGAACTGAACTGGAGAGGAGCAGCTTTTGAGACAGGGCATTGAAGAAGGGGGCTGCTACAGGGGACACACTGCGTGAGCTAGGGACAAAGAGGGTTTTGGGGGAAGCAAGGAAGGAAGCAGGGAATGCTTGTTGAACAGAAGGATGTAAAGTGACAGTTCCAGTGGCAGCAGAAGCTTTGCAAGGATCAGCTTCTCTTAAACATGGAAAACCTCAACTGTTTCAGTTCATGATCACAGAGTCATAGAATGGTTTG